>NC_052052.2:42605217-42655217 GCF_903992535.2 Arvicola amphibius
CCAGCTGTATACCACAAACCCCGCCTCCTTGTTTAACTGTTTGCAGCAACCCTGCTTCTCTGTTCAGCTCTGTTCCGTTTATGTAAAAAACCACACTGAAATTCCAGGATACTGCAGCTTCTCCAACAGAGAGCCCAGAATATACTTATCCCAGCTTTCTGTCTGTGTGTCTATCTTTTTCCTTATCCCCTCGGCACACTAGTCAGGTCCTTCCTTGGAAGGCCATGCTGGACATCACTAAGAATGAGAAGCCTTAATAGGAATGTAAATCGCTTGATTTAGACCTTCAATATTGCATACACATTTCAAAGCATGCTATGCAGCACAAATATAAACAAATTTGGTTAATTAAAAATATAAATACATTTTTAAAAGAAAATGGCCAGTTTCCCCTCTGTGATTAGAGGGTGTTCCTGCAAGTGGACAGAGTGATAGGAATGCTGAATTTGAAGGTGCAGGAGTGAGACCTTTAACCAAGGACTATGAACAATCTCCAGAAGCTGGAAGACATAGCAGAGACTTGCCTAAGAACCACTGAGAAAGGAGCCAGCCCGGCCGCTGCCCCGACTTTAGCCTGTGTGGGACGTCTTACCTTCAGAGCTATAAGATAAGAAATCTGTTCTGTCCCAGGCTGCTCATTCAGTGGTGATACATTACAGCAACGACAAGCGGCTAGACAGTAAAGTCCGATGCTGCTCTTCTGAAAGCAATTACTGGAGTCCGTGGGCTAGCAAAAGGACGGCAGATGCTAGGGAAGAGAAACATCTCGAATACAAGGAACATCATCCAGAAACAAACTGTGAGTGTAGGTCAGCCTCCAATCAAAGCATCCCGCAGGATCCCTACTAAGACCAGAAGAGAAAACTTTGGAAAAACCAGTGAGAACATCATAAAGGAGGAAGTAATTCCTATTGCAGAACTTCCAGGGTTGAGAGGTTTGGTGACCTTAAATATTGACTGAAGCCACAGCTCAGTGTATTTTTAAGAGGTTCAGCATTAGGAACTTGGAGAGAACTTAGAAGCTATATACAAAAGTCATAGCCTAAATGCGTACATCCCTAAGCAGTTGGTAGAAAATGGGTGAGAAAGATGAACCTACTGGCTGCTGATTGAAGGGCTGTTTCCCTTTCTGAGCCGTTCTTGGAATCACCACTTCTCCCCCTATGTTCAATCACAAGCCAAGTGTCTACAGGAAATACTGTTGCCCAATTAAAATATCTTAGATATCTTCTTATGGGTGTTTGACCACCTTCTGAAATAACTTATAGGTAGTACAATTAGTATTTATTAACAATTAGGTGCAGAACGTAAGTGCTATCAACACTGACAATAGGATACACACGTTGACCATCAGAGAAGACGAGAAGACCAAAGGAGGAAAACATAGTTCAATGGAGTCTTCTGAGAAGACGAAAAGAATCTGTCTAAACAAGTAGCAGAATGAAATTTAAATATGAATATCTTTACTCAGAGTCATTCATTTAGCAAATATTAATTAGATGGCTGTGCTTGGCATCCTGCCAGGTATTGGGAATATGAAATGAACAAATTAGGCACAGCCCTTTTTATCCCAGAGTCTTAACACTCGCATGGCTCAAAGCAGACTACAGGGAAACGAGCACTTTCCTTACCTAGCAAATGAGGTGGTGACCAGCGTTGCACAGCAGAGACCAGAACACCGTTGCTGTGGCGAGGACACGGAGAGCACACGTCTTAGGTTTTGCAGCTCATAGGCTTCCGTCTTGATAGTTAACTGTGCCATCGTAATAGGAATGTAGGAATAAGGAACACATCAATGAGGGCATGTGACTATCTGAATAAAACTTTATTTAGAAAAACAGGTGGTTGGCCCAAACGGACCTAAACAGCAGAGCGAACGAAGAGTTGCTCCTTTAAAGTAGAGGAAGAGAGAAGGCCTCGGGAGAAATCAACATCGGCAGGTTGTTGAAGAGGCAGAAGTGAGTCTTGGAAGTCTTAGGTCTTGGAGAAAAGTGCAGAGATCAGGAAAAGCAAGAGGGACCGCACGCAATAAGGGGTGGTAAAGCTGGAGCAGGAAGCCAGAGAGCAGGGGATGGGAGCAGGCCCAGGGTGAGGTGGGGATGTGGGTCTGGAGGGGAAAGTGGTACTCTAACCAGTGAGTTAGAAGCCTCAGGGTAGAGATACCCAGTCCAGCAAGCTCCCGAAGCAGGTCCTGTGCAGACTAAGGATTGAAACTGGTATAAAGCCTCTTGGGCATCTGAAGCCCTTTAACCTTTTGCCTGGGGCAGGTAGAAAGCTGATTTGATTGAGTGACTGGCTGGCTGATTTGAAAGAATGACTTGGACCATTATTTCGTGACTTCTCTGCAGGAGGGCAAGGAGAGTGCTTTGAGGCCATGGAAGCCTCCAGTAATCCACTTGAAGGTGATGCGGATTTGGAGGGAAGCAAGTTGGCAAGCACTGGTCAACATCTGGATGCGGTCTGAAGGAGAGCCAACAGGAGTTTCCTTCCATTTGGGTGTGATGCTGAGGGAGACAGCAAGGGCTAGAGAAATACATGGTTTGAGACCTGATCAAGGTTGAAGTTAGCTGAGTGGAGAAGTCTGTGGGGGAACAGATGGAGACGACCAAGGGGATGGAGCTGTCAGTGTGGAGTGCTCTACACATCTGAGAAGCCTATCAGACACCAAGTGGAGATATTAAGCAGGCAGTTGAGGGCATGGGTCAAGAGTTTAGCAGGAAGAACGAGTGCCAGTCAAAGGGTGCCAGGGAGATGGCTCAGCAACTGAGAACAATGATCGTACGCGCAGAAGACTCAGGCTGGGCTACCAGCTCCTACATGTGCTCACAACCGCTTCTAATTCTGTTTCTGGAGGATCCAATGCTCTCTTCTGGCCTCTATGAGCACCAGGCATGCACACGGTACACATATAAACATTCAGGCAAAGTTCTCTTATACATAAAGCAAAATAAATCTGGGGCTAGAGAGATGTCATGGAGTTAAGAGCACTTGCTGCTCTTTCAGACAACTGGGGCTCCCGCTCCATTCCCAGAACCCACGGGAGTGGCTACAACCATCTGTAACTCCTGTCCTAGAGAATCCAAGTCCTGTTTGTCTTCCTTAGGTGCTAGTTACACCTATGTGTAGTACACAGACGCACATGAGGACCAAACACCCATATACATACAAATAAATAAATCTGGAAAAATCTAAAAGTAATAATAAATCACATGAACTATGGAGAAAGTAAAGAGGTTATAGAAGAAAGGTAGTTAACCAAAATTTCATCACAAAAAGATTGATAAAAATTGAGAGATTAAATAATCCATATAAACGTATAAACTAGACCTATGAGAGTAACCTACTAAAATGAGAAAGTCAAAAACAAAATTGCACAAAAAGCCAATCATGAAAGTACAAATATTTTAAGATTCTCCTTTCCTGTCTTGAGCAATCGCACTCACAGAGACAGAATTGTAATGGTGTTGAGGTGGGAGGTCCTGGGGTGGAAGATGCTGGCTGCACAGCCATGCCAACATACTGATGCCACTGAATAGCACGGTTAAAAATGGCTAGAATAGGAGGTTTGGGGTTATGCGTGTATTGCTACAAGAAAAGTGTGTGTGTGTGTGTGTGTGCATGTGTGCATGCATTCTTGTATATCTCTTGGCTGCTGTATGGTTTGCCCCAGGCTTGTTGGCCCTTGAGGCTGGGTGCATCCTACTGTCTCTGCCTCCATCTTGGTGTGGGACTGCTGGGATTACAAATGCTAGCCACATCCGGATTTTTACAGAGCTGCCGGGCTTGAACCTGGGCTATCAGGCTTGCACAGTCGGTGCCTTTACCCCATAACCCGCCTCTCCAGCCCACAACAAAGTTTCTTTAAGCTCACAGAGTAATCGCCATACACACAAATAAGTTGTCCTTATGGGACTAGGAATGAGAAAGGAGGGTGACGTGAGACGCATTGTTTTTATTTTATACTTCTTCTGTATTGTTTGCATTCTTTAATCATACACACACATTATTTTCCCACTTAAAAAATAAAATGCTTTTGGAATACTAAGTATGGAAAGGGAGAATTTCAGTCCATGTTTCTGCTTGACTTGCGCTCAAATTCTCCAAACACTATTTTATAGAAACTGATTTCCAAGAAGCCTTCAAAGCCCTCTTTTATTATTATTACTAGAAGCCATTCCCTTGGAATCAGACACTTGTGTTTTTCCGATGGAGCTTGAAGTCAAAGCCTGGAGGGTGGGTGCATTTGGAAGGCCTCTCAGCACAAACCCTGGGCTTTGAACACTGCTCTCTCCACGCATCCTCGTCCAACTGGCCTCCCATCCAACATAACCGTCAGGCAGCAGGGATTTATGGAAATGCTTGTGGGGGTGCCCAGAGCCTGCTGGAGGATGCCCATTAAGTGAAACAGACCCACCCACACAGCAGACCTCATGAAAATCCCAGACTGCAGCTGTTCACTGCCTGGACGCCAACCAATATGCTAAAGAGATGCCAATACGAAGACCTTCACATCTTACAGAATTCACCAGAAATTTCAGGTTCTGGACAGATAATTCTAGCTTGGCAGAATTAAAAAGGGCCTCAGCAATTATGATCTTTTATATTGGAGAAAGGAAGGCCCAAATAAACAACCAGAGAGGGGGCCCAGCAGTGAAGTAGTTGTGGCCGTAAGGAAGTATGGCCAGCTCTAGATTTAAGTCTGAGGGCATCTTGCAAAATGGGAGGCTCTGGCCTTTGTGGGGTGGGAAGAATGAGGAAGGAGGGAAGGGGCGAAGGGAGTGGAAGAAAGCAAATCTTCATGGCTTTAGTTGTATTGGCAGATACAGTCGCAGCATACCACACGAAAAGTCCGTTTTTAGCCGAGCCTTGCATGTTCACCATGAAGTCATCCATGCTCTTTGTTGATGGGCTGTTTTCATGTTCTTGCCAGACCTGACTTGAAGTACTTTGGATGGAGAACTGAATCAGACATGCTCTGTCCTTGAAAGACACACAGTCCAGGACGGCAGATGGAAACCAAGCCGCTGAGAGACCCACAAGTCAGCAACCCTGTGAGATAGAGCACCGTGCCCTAAGCTTTTCTGATCATTAAAGTACTCACTCACCCCAGGCTCGCTGAGTTAGATTAGAAAGTCCTGGTAATCTGCATTTTCACCAAAGCCCAGAGTACTACTTAGGAGCAGTCTGCCTTGACGAACAATTCAGATTTGCACTCTAGTCTGGATCAGGCCAGAGATGTTCTCTACCTCACAAAGCGACTTATTGGGACACTCATCTTTGCCTGTTCCCAGGGTGCTTGAGATAATACACTACGCTCCTATGAGGCCCTACGGTCACACTGATGTTGTACAAGTCCTGTGTTATAGAACACCAGCCAAGGGGCTGAATGCTCGCAGAGCCCCACTCCAGGCTCTAGGAATTTCTCCTCCCAGAGGAAAGGGCCCCATTGTTGTTCTGTTCAAACACTCTTTAGTCTTAATTCTTTTGAGTTATATCATCCCAGAGGGAGTACTATTTTTTTTCTATGTTACACAAAGTTCCCATATAGACTATCAGGTCCCAGAGGATTCTGCTTAATACAGGTGCCTGATGATACTGGGACCTGCTGTTCACTCCCATATCACCCTGACACTAGGCACCTGTCCTCATTAGGGTTTCTATTGCTCTGAAGAAACATCATAACCAAAAGCAACTTGTGGAAGAAAGGGCTTATTTGGTTTATGCTTCCAAGTCACTGTTCATCATTTAAAAAAAGTCAGGATTGGAACTCAAACAGGGCAGGAACTTGGAGAAAGGAGCTAATGCAGAGGTCATGGAGGAGTGCTATTTACTGGTTTGCTCCTTCTAGCTTGCTCAGTCTGCTTTCTTACAGAACCCAGGACTAGCAGCCTAGGGTTGGCCCCACCCACAATGGCCTGGGCCCTCCCTCATTAATTACTAATTAAGCAAAGGCCTTACAGGCTTGCCTACAAGTTGATCTCATAGAGGCATTTTCTTAATTGAGGTACCCTCCTCTCAGATGATGCTAGCTTGTGCTAAGCTGACACAAAACTAGTCAGCACAGCTGCTCACATCTGTTTAGTGCCTCCACCAGGCTTGTGAGTGACCTCTTTCCTGGCCAGAGTCCTTTGCCAGTCTCTGCAGTCTTGTGATAAGGATTACCTATCCCAAATACTGTTGGTCCCATGCCTGGAACAAGACGCCACAGACCTTGAGATTAAAGCCATGAGCTGAATCAGATCTGAATTTAACTCTCAGTTTTACTCTTTACTGTGAGACTTAAAAACAAACTGATCATTTTCTATGTAATGTTTATTGAAAAGTTTCTTGGGCTCATTTATTTTGTAGGATTGAACAAAATAACGCACATGAAGGTTTGTGGTGCAGAGCCTAGGACCTACAGAGCCTCTGCTTCCTGCATGACCCTTCATTGGATTTTAGCTGCACCGCAACATTGTCAGACAGCTGTTGTTATCATTTGTACAACAAACAAAGAAGGTGAGTGTTGGGAGTGAAATTAATACAAGAGCTTGAATCTATATCCCGCTGCAATTGTCTAACCCATGTCCTTTCTACTTCAGCCTTTTCATCCAGACCTTAACCCTTCCCAGAGTTCCAGGCTCACTGTGTAGAAAGGATAAGATTTCACCCTCGATTTACAAATGCACCTGGGTCAAGCCCAGCATCGTAGTCAGAATAGCCATTGGGTTTCTGATCTTGGTGCCAACTCCAATCTGTTTGTAATTACTGCCCAGAAGGCTGTGTTAGGAAGGACTGTGAGGTCAAGTCAGGGTTCACAGAGCATCGTGATTGATTAATGGCATCGGCCATGGGAAAGGGATCCAGGAACGATGGCAGGTCCTAGAGAGCACACAACCCACCTTCTTCAGGAGTTTGAAGGCTTCTCAAAGCCGAGCACACTTGATAAAAGGGGAGGTCCAGGGGAGTTAAATAAAGCTGCTCAGGGCCATTAGCAGCTTATTAAGACCTTCTCCCAGATGTGCTCTGAAACAGCCAAAGAATACAGAATGGAGGAACATTTTAGAGAGAAAGCATGGATGTGCTCAACGGCATTTTATTGAAGGACGAAAAACTCAGTTATGCCTGCCTCCAAGGCTGCATGCCTGCTTCCCTCTCCCGGAACCTCCAGGTAGGTGGAGAGAGGCCATTGGGGAACTCTGAAACCTCCTCCCGAAGTCCAGGGGGAGCTGATGTGTGACCTTGGGAAATGAATTCAGACTTTCAGACCTGCAGGTGTTTTTGCCCGGGAACTTTAGAAAATAACCTGTGACCTCCGATGCATTGTGTTTTGCAGATGTTAACGAAAGCTGAGCACAAAGAGGAGCCATTGAGAACCTCAACTGCAGCAAGCACTTGATATCTCCGTTCCCTGTCCCTACTTTCTTCCCACAAAGGGATGCTGTGATATATTGTTTCTATGTATAATTGTTGTTGAGGTGCAACTTACAAATAGTGGGAGTCATTTATTTGGGGTTAGTAGTTACATAAGTTTGTGCAAACACATTCTACCATATAAATAAATACTACACTAGAGTTAAAATGTCCCGGTGATAACCAAAAGCCTCATCATGCCCCTCTCCAAGCAATCTCCTAGCCCTGCCCCCAAGGCCTTGCCCCCAGGCCTTGGCAAGCATGGATCTTATTTCTACCCGTATACTTTTACTTTTTATTGCAGCCTATTTTAAATGCATAAATCCAAAGAGCAAATAATTCTCCTGAGTTTTTCCTTCACATCCTACTCAAAATAGCTCAGCTCTGATGGCAAGCTCTGTGTTCCAGGAAAATTCTTCATTAAATAAATGAATTCCATGTGCATATTAAAAAGACATTCTGTTTAGTATTCCTTCTATTTATAGACAGAGTCCAACCAGCAGAGGCCCTGAGTCTGTCAGGGTCTCCCTATCTTCCTCGCCTCACACCCTCTCTCCTCCCTGCTCTGACCCAAGTGCAGGTCTGGCTGCAGTGGTGTTTGTGGAAAGGTAAGGTGCTGAAAGGGCCCTAAGACAAGCTTCCTGAGGCAGTGTGCACCCCAACCTGAGGGGCCATGCTTTAGGATATTTCCCAATGCCTGAGGACTTTCATAGTTGGATCATAATTGACCACAGCGTGGGCAATCAAGAGATCAGGACTTCAAATAAGGCTGAGTAGAGTTGGGTTGTCTCCAAAGTCCTTCCTGCGAAGAATCTTACAATACGCACAATAATCTAAGACTATCCCTCGCTCATTTTCATGCACTAGGTGCTGGGTTAGGCACAAAACCTAAGAATGAGAAAGTAATAATAATAATAATAATAAAATAAGGCTTGGTTTCTGTCCACAAAGACCTTACTCTGTAATAAAGACATAAACTAGGCTATGGAGGATATGGCTGGATGAAAACTTTGATAGAGTTAGGCGCAATGAGCTTTTAATCTGACTCGATCACTGGCTGATTGTATGACTGTGGGTATGCTGCTTCACTTCTCTGAGCTTTGTTTTCTCATCTGTAGCTGAGAAATTATACCCACTCCCATTCCAGAGGGCTGCAGTGAACGAGGTAGTAGTGGGAACAGATTATCTGGCCTAGTTTCTGCCAGATTCAGACTAAGAGAAGGATGCTTCCTCCTTATGTCCTATGTTCACTAGGCTTTTCTAAAGAAATAATGCCCATGGGAAGTAGAAAGGTGATAGGTAAATAGATAGGTAAGTAGATAGATAGGTAGATAGATGGATAGATAGATAGAAAGATAGATAGAGATAGATAGATAGATAGATCGATAGATAGATAGATAGATAGATGATGATGATGACAGATGATGATAGATATAGATTAGATAGACCGACGATAGATCCAGATATATCTATATCGATAAGAGAGAGAGGCGAGAAAAAAGAAGAAAGAAAAAGAAAGAAAGAGAGAGAGAGAGATAAATAATTAGTTCGCTGCTCGCTTCGGGCGGTCGCTCGATCGCTAGCTCTCTCGATCGCTCGCTCGCTCGCTCGCTCGCTAGCCCACATCCCTCGCACTCGCTCCCTCGCTCTCTCATCACGTCGGTAGGTAGATCTCGCTATGTCAATAGATTAGATCGATGATAGACAGACATACAGATAAATAGACAGACAGACAGACAGACAGACAGACAGACAGATAGATAGATTATAAGTAGGTAGGTAGATATAGATATGTGAATAGATTAGATAGATGATAGATAGACAGACATACAGATAGATAGATTATAGATAGATAGATAGATAGATAGATAGATAGATAGATAGATAGATTAGATTATAGGTAGGTAGATATAGATATGTAAATAGATTAGTAGATTATAGATAGACCAGACATACAGATAGATAGATTATAGATAAATAAATAGATGATAGATAGATGATAGATAGATAGATAGATAGATAGATAGATAGATAGATAGATAAGATTATAGGTAGGTAGGTAATTATAGATATGTAAATAGATTAGATAGATGATAGACAGGCAGGCAGACGACAGACAGACAGACGGACACACACAGAGAGAGAGAGAGAGAGAGAGAGAGAGAGAGAGTAAATAGAGATAGAATATAGGGGGAAGAAGACTTATTACAAGAATAGGCTCATGTGATTATGGAGGCTTTGAAATTCCACAGCAATCTGGGACCCTCAGAAAGATATTGGTTCCTGTTCAGTCTGAAAACCAGAAGACCCAGAGTGACCCATGCTGTCAGTTACAGTGTGAACAGCAACTTGAGACCTAAGAAAAGCCAATTTTTTAGTCTGAGCCTGGAAAGTCAGAAGAGAGAATGCCCAGTTCCAGCAGTCAAGCAGGAGGATGCCTGTGCTGGCATGTGTTCTGTCAACTCAGCAGACTCGAGTCATTTTGGAAGAGGGAAGCTCAATTGAGAAAATGTCCCCACTAGATTGGCCTGTGGGCAGGCCTGCAGTGTATTTTCTTGATTGATGATTGATGTGGAATGGCCCGGCTCACTGTGGGTGGTACCCCCCCTGGATTGGTTGTCCTGGTGTGTACAAAAAATAAAATCAAATTGAGCAAGCAAGGAGGAGCTAGCCAGTAGGCAGCGTTCCTTAGTGGCCTCTGCTTCAGTTTGTGCCCTAACTTGCTGGGATGATGGATGAAAACTGTGAAACCCTTTCCTCCCCAAGTTGCTTTCAGTCATGGTGTTTTATTGCAGCAACAGAAACTCTAAGAAAATGCCCTTCCTCAGATTTGTATTCTCTTCTTCAACCAACTGGTCAAGGCTTTTTCGCTTTGCTCAGTCAAATATTAAATATTACTCTGAGCCAGAATCACTCACATAAACACACCTAGAATAGTGTTTGACCAAGAACCTGGGTTCTCCATGGTCCTGTCAAAACAGTATACCCTCTAAAAATGAAATTGGAAGATTTCTGAAGGGAAATGGTATGAAAGACTGACTTGAACATGAGAAGGATTGATTGGCTGCAGAGCCTGGAGGGGTAATGCTGAGACTTCCCATAGCTCCCCTTGCGTCATCTCCTAGGATTCTGTCTCTTCCTATAGGAGAGTCCTAGGTGGAAGTCATTCACTTCCTAGAGGTCTCAACTGCAGCTCGTAGAGGCCCTCACTTTTCACCTTGTATTAGCATCCCTGTGTCCATCCTACTGTTCTGTAGACTTCATCATGCAGATTTTGTCAGTGACTAATACAGGTTTGGTGTCTCCTACAAGGTAGGGAATCAGGCAACAGAGACTATGCAAATGTGAAACCTAATGCAACCATGTTATGCAGCAGATAACACAGCGGAAGCTGAATACTTATTTGTTCATTCCATCAGTATCTGAGTCCCTACTGTGTTCTGTGAGAAATCGAGCCAAATATATACAGAAACAAGATAGCATTTATGCTCAGAAACTTTAAGTGGGCATGACAGGTTGAGAAGAACTCCCACTACATGCGAAGTTCTCTATGTACATCACTTCACCTCACATTGCCACGGTCTGTCTAGGCATCCATTCATTCACTCAGAGTTATTAGTGAGCAGTAAGAGTTCCAGTACTTGCTGTTAGCTCCAGAGATTCTCTGATCCCTGGCAAAAGAGGTGGGATTTTTAATACCGAGTTCACAATGCTGTAGGGTTCCCCTCTGTATACTATGACTATGTTTTATTAACACTTGTTAATAAAGAAGCTGCTTCAGCCTATAGCAGGGCAGAATATAGCAAGCCTGGAAGAGATATAGAGAGTAGACGGAGTCAGAGAGACATCATGTAGCTGTCGAAGGAGACAGACGCCAAATCCTTACCATTAAGCCACAGCCTTGTGCCGATACACAGGTTAATAAAAATAGGTTAATTCAGGACGTAAGAGTTAGTTAATAAGAATCCTGAACTAATACGTCAAGCCATGTTATAATTAATATAGTTTCTGCTTGATTATTCGGATCTGAGCTGCTGGGAATGAACAAGTAGTCTCTGACTACAAAATGGTGCCCATATGTTTGGTGCTAACTCATGTCGCCAGCACACACTTCAGGTCCAGGTGATTGTATGCCCACTTGGGTTAGGAGGAAAGTAGCTGAAAGCATGCTTGCTGCCTCAGCACCCCAGCCCGGGAAAGCAGATTGGCTCTTCTAGGCGTGAACAGGCAAGAAAGCACGGCGGATTCCCGCCACCATACATGGAGACATTTCCAGGCCACGCAATATGCTGCATGGCAGATTTAGCTTTTACTCAGACCAAAAGGGTTTATGTGCTGAACAGTGCTTCTTGGAGTTGAGGTGGTGAGCATAGCTCCCACCCAGCAGTCCCAGAGCTGGTGGTAAACTTACCTCCATCATATTGAAAGGCCAAGAAGAGCAAAGCCAGCATCCAGGGCCACCGCAACCATACTGCTTACCATTTTAAAATGCTCCTTGTCAGAAAAGGATTTCAGATAGACAATAGGACAGATTCAGACATAAAAAAAATCTCTAAACAAGACACAGTATGTTTAAAAATATACGTAGGCTTGGGAAAGAGAGGAAAAAGAGTATAGACAGAAGTAAAGGCTTTAAAGAGACAGTAAAAGTAATATAAAAAGTAGACAGTCATAGATTAAAGGAGTCAAGAAAAATAAGCCACGTAAAGATGGAAAATACACAGAGAGTCTAAATAATACATGTTATTGTGCTTTCTTTGAATTTTTTGACTGCAGAGAGACATTTGATTCTGGGGACTGCTAAGTTAAACCAACATAAAGGTATCTTGACTTCAAAATTTGGGTCTAAAGATAAGTTGCTTTGGAAAAGAGGTTCTGCTGTTGTTTCCACAGAAGATGAGAACCTGTAGATTCCTTCCAGGCTAATGTGGTTGGATGGAACAAGACCCCAGCCCCGAAAGGTCTCCTTGAACCCTAAAAATAAGTTGCCTAACAAACATCAGGAAACAGTTTGGAGAAAACAATGCCCAAATTCCCAAAATGATTGTTTATAAATGTTTATTTTCATTTAATGGGAGATACAATATATAGATGAATACTTTGCATTGGTATGGATCTAGGTCTATTGATACAAATTTAAGGTTGATTTTGTTAAACTGTGTATATGTGTATTTCTAATCTTGTTTAAGGTATTGTGTTTATAGTTCATTTAAAAATGTAATGTATAATTAAAAATTACAGATTAATAGATAGTCATCTATATTAGTCAAACTTGTAGTCATGATAGGTTTTCTAGGTATGCAAAGATATATTTTCATTAGATAGATAATCTTCAGCACTTCAAAGACCTACAGAATATGGCATTTAAAATACTTTAAGAACTTAGACTTTTCTAAGTAGCAAGACATGTCTGCTTCTGGCAGCACCAATTACTTCAAGAGGATGATGGGCATCGAAGAGTCTCCTTATGGAGTTTGCTAGCCATTTGGGCAAGAAACTGCTCTTGCCTGGACTGCTTGATGGTATGCTGAATGAACTGGACATGCAGAACCCACAGAAAAATGACTGCTGAATTTGCCTAAAGAAGGTAAGGCAGTCCTATTGGGTTTCTACTTCATGAAAGAGTCTTCAGGACACAGAAGAAAGTGACTGACAAACTCCTAATATAAGCAAAAGAATCTTTCAAATTTCCTGCTGGATACTATGGATCTGTAGGCTGAAGATGGATTCTCCAACGTTGCAGAAGAACTTTGGGTGACTGTCCAGGCAGCAGGATATCTCTGTCAATTCTAGACTTTTGAAAGTTACTTAAATGCTTAAATGTTTAGGTAATATTATGTCCTTCGGGGGTCTTTGAGGAGTTGAAGACAAATAGTTATAGTTTTCCTTAGTTATGATAAAAGATAAATTAGATATGAAACTTTAGACTCACAAATATAAAATAAATGATATTATATTTTCTTTAATTTTGCCAGATACAAACAGACTAAATATTGTAACTGTAATTCTTGTTTGAACATGTTTTGTTATATGTAATTTTACTATATTAAAATTAAAACCTTTCTTTTTATTTAGACAGAAAAGGAGAGATGATGTGGGATTCCCCTCTGTATATTATGAATACGTTTTATTACCGTTGGTTAATAAAAAAGCTGCTTCAGCCTATGGCAGGGCAGAATATAGCCAAGTTGGAAGAGATTTAGAGAGAGAGAGAGTAGGCAGAATCAGAGAGACGTCATGTAGCTGCCAAAGGAGACAGATGCCAGATCCTTACTAGTAAGCTACAGTCTCGTGCCAATATATAGATTAATAGAAATGGGTTAATTTAAGATGGAAGAGTTAGTTAATAAAAAGCCTGAGCTAATAGACCAAGCAGTGTTATAATTAATATAGTTTCTGTTTGATTGTTTGAGTCTGGGCAGCCAGGAACAAATGAGCAGTATCCGCCTACAGTTCACAATCTGTCTCATAGGAAACACAAACAGAAAGCTAGAATAAGACAATTGCGATGTTAAGACTAATTGTGAAGTGTAGATGAATCAAAACAGAAAGCAAAGATTAACTTCCTGAGAAACACAAAAGGTTTAATAGTATCTGAGCTAAGAAAATTTAAGGCGCAGTACATGGCGGCTAATCAGAAATGCAGGGGAACACAGCAAACTCAAGATAGTCATCTTGGGTGATGAAATGTCTGTACAAAGGATTGGGAATGTGGGAGAATATAAACAAGTAAAAGCTTTCTTTCAGTGACAAAATCTTTTGTGGTCTGGTGTTGTCAAAATACTACACTAAGCAGTGTGAACACCACTGCACACTACAGTCTGCCTCTGATCCTTTATCGGACACACACCTGGCTAAATATAACTGTGGCCAAAAGCCAACAGCTCCCAACAGCCATCACTCAGAAAGTCATGCCCCCTTGGGCTGCGACTGCTGAACCCAGGAATGTGGGGAGGCAGGGGACTGTCTTCTGCTACTACCCTGCACACTTTCTGACCATGTGTCCATTTTCTTCGTCAATCATTATCAACTATTTTACCAGAGGCATGGGGATCTATCAGACAGCTACCCTGGGGGTTAGGGCAGGCTCTTCCTTGTGACTGACTAGTGATCAAAATTGGCTTATTTAGACTCAGTTTCTCTCAGTTAGAAACCCTTCTTTTGATTGATGGCTTACTGCTTGCAGGCAGCATGCTGGACAGGCAACATAAAGTCAGTCAATCTTCAGGACAATTCAGGGGACCTGGATGCTTGTATAACTGTCCTCATTTTATTGCTGTGGAATCTGAGCCTAAGAGCGATACACTGACTTTCTCAGTCACATGGGTAAGATCAAAATGCAGTCCGGAGTTCACTTCTTTCCACTCTCTGCTGCATCCTTCTACATCTGGACGTAAATTCAGCTGCATACGAAAGGTGTGGCTCTAACCGTGGAGCTAAGCTTGCCTGGTAAGGACCAGCACAAATTCTATATTCAGAGAAACCTAGGTTCAAAGCTAGCCATGGGTCTTGGCCTGGGATTCCATCTGCTCTGTTCTGTGAAACAGAATGTTGATGATACCTGATTGGAAATTTATCGGAGAAATATGCATATGGAATATAAAATCGTGGTTGTTAGGTAATAAATTCCGAATGACGGTATTATGTCAGCTGATTCTTGCCTGTGCAATGTTAGTTGACTGGTTTATGAGGAAAAGCATAAAACAGTGTTAAGTTTCCCCTAATATAATTCACTTGAGAACTCAGCAGGAAAAAAAGGGTATATTCTCATTTATTCCACTGTTAAGAGAAAAGACTGTTTTCCAAGTGAAATCCACCATTTATGGCCTAATAAATGCTGGTCTTATCACTGGACTTTCCTGAAAATTCAGAGCCCTTTCAAGGCCCCATGGATGTGCCTAGACCCGAGGGCTACCTGTACCTCTCTTCCTAAAACACCTTCTTCCTGTGCCGTCCTCTCGAGGTCTTAGGCAAGATGGTGCAGATGTTGTGTCTGAGTTTCCTCTGAATGGATAGCATTGTATAATGTTGGTTTGATGTCCACTAGGCCTAGCTGAATACCAGCTCTGTGATCGAGGACAAGTCGTTTTATCTTCTGGACTTCAGCATACTAGCATGCTAGGTGGTGACCACTTGTGGGCCATTTTCAAAGACAAGTAAGAAGGCTCCTATGCATCATTTAACTGAGTACTTTGATAAGGAATATTTATCTGGTTTTGGTGCCGAGGATGAAATCCTGGGCCTTGTGCATGCTAAGCTAAGCACTTACTCCACTGAGCTACATCCTAGCTGTGTGTTCAGTTGCTGTTGTCATCATGAGTATTTTCTAGATTGCAGGCCTTTCCTTTCTGGGGTGGTTTTAGACACACCCTGGTCCAGGAGAACTGGAATCTGGGAAGGAAAGTGTCTCGGTTCAGGGGGCAGCTGGTGGAGCCAGGACCTGGATCTTGAGGCCACAGGAATGGCTAGGCCATGGTGTTGGTGTCCCTCACACACCCTGTTCTGCTGTCGCATGGGGTAGAGAGCAAGGAGAGACTGCTGGGAAGGCTTCGGTCCACGTCAGCTGCTTAACAAGCAGGTACTGAAGTCAGCTGAGTGTTCCGAAAAGCAACCGCTCTTGAAGAGGATACATTCAGAGTAGAATAATCTCACCCTGGCATTGCCAGAGGGCTTAAGTTCCCAGTGTTTGGAATGGGGCCTGACTACAACTTAACCCTCTGCCCTTAGCAGTCTGTTTATCTCTGGAAGACCTTTCATCTCTCCAAGGTTCAGTTTCTTTATACATAAAATGATGCCATGGTAGTACCTACCACTTCTAAAGCCCGTCATGTAATTCAAGCACATAGACATCTTAAAACAAATGTTCACTTGTGGCATTATCACTGATTTCCCCCTTTAATTAGTGCCTACTGCTCTTGGACTTTTGTGGGGAAACAAGTTCCTTTATCTGATCCCCAAACCCAGAGTTTATCCCAGCTCTCCCTTTAGCCTAGCATTCCTCTCTGCTTAAACATATCCGCCACACAAGAGAGACAGTAGCAGAATTTCTCAACTAGTAGTGACCCAAGGGCTCTCTAGCAGGCCCAAGCATGGCAAAGATGGCACAGGCAGGTTTGCCCTTTCACCTGCCCTCTCCTTATTGAACTATTAGATAACATCCCTAATGATAGCCCCCAAAGTCTATTTCCTTATTTGGCTATTGACTCATCCCTGAAATGAACTCCAAGGTCCAGCAATCAAAATTCATTATTTGGCTACACTGGCTAAACCATCCAATCAGAACTTACTAACTTATCCCAGCACATACTTCCCCTTTTTCTCCATAAACTCTACGTCTGCAGAAACAACTGCAACCGCCTTTGTCTGACCCAGAGGCAGCCCCCACCCCCACCTTCTGGGGTAATAAATCTCTTTTGGGCTGGGAACTTGGAGCGTGGGGTGTGCTCTGTACCAGCTCCGAGGCCCCTTACAGTGACACTTTGGTGAGCCCACAAAAGCCTCCCTCTTCCAAAACAAACCATTTGTTTTTATTTTCAGTGTGTGATTGCTTTGCCTGCATGTGGACCACATGTGTGCCTCACGCCTTTGGAGACCAGAAGAGGTTGCTGGATGGCCTAGAACTGGAATTGTAGCTGGTTATAGGCTGCCTCCTGGGTGCTGGGGACTGGGTCTGGATCTTCTGTAACAACAGCGAGTGCCCTTAACCACTGAGCCAGCTCTGTATGCCCTGTGAAGACTTTCTTAATGAATATTCTGGATTTAAAAGGAGACTATCTGTGATAAACAAAGGAATGTGGTCTCCTAGCCACCGACCTCTCTATCCATAGTTGGTACTAAGCTCCTTTGGAACGTCATGAACGCTGCTTTTTCTCAACCAGAATGGCTTTCGCCACCCTTCCCCATCACTGTGTCACCTGTGACCCTCCCTTCAAGTCTCACAGGAAGTGACCTTTGCATCCCCACACCCTGGAAGCACCCTGGATTGCTTTCTAATAATGCTGTTCATTTTTCTTTAAACGGCTCCCTCTGTCCAGGCTGTACAATGTCTCCCTCTCCTAGGAGGTCTAGGAGCTTGATGTGCATGTCTACGTGTTGTTCCTCACTGTGTCTCGGGTCTCCAGCGGGCACTAAATGGATGGAAGTATCCGACCGGATCTGTACGGCAATTCTGTCCAAATGAAAAGCTCTCGTCATCGTTGCTTTATAGATGGAGAAATGGAGATGTTAAGAAACATGTTCAATGTTCCACAGGGTGGTGTGGGAGGTCCTTCTGTCTATGTGTTACTTCTATTGGTTAATGAATACGGAAACTGCCTTGGCCTGTTGATAGGGCAGGACTTAGGTAGGCGGGGAAAACTGGATTGAATGCTGGGAGAAGGAAGCCGGAGAGACGCCACGGATCCACCGCAGTAGATAGACATGCTAAAACTTTGCTGGTAGGACACCACATGGTGGTGATACACAGATTAATAGAAATGGGTTAAATTAAGATGTAAGAGTTAGCCAGTAAGAAGCTAGAGCTAATAGGCCAAGCAATGATTTAATCAATACAGTTTCTGTGTGGTTATTTCGGATCTAAGCTAGCCACCAGCAGGAACAAACAAGCAGCGGCCTCCTCCTACAACGGCATCACTGAGTAGATGAGTGGCTTCATCCTGTCTCTTCATTGCTTCCCTGCAGTATCTGGAGTTCGATAGCCAGAGCAGCTAAGCAGTGCACGAGCAATGCCTCTGAACACAGGAGCCTTCCCTCTTCTGTCCATGGGAGGCCTTTGCAAGGGAAGTTTACCTTCAAATACGTGTAAGAAATAGGCATTCTCTCCCAGTTGGATGGAGCCCATTCCGGTGGCTACTTAGATTGAAATCCCCACTGCAGTGTCCAGGCTGACCGCATCCCTCCAGTTAGCCCAAAAGTCTCAGGCCGTGCCCCAGAGCCTCAGGCTAGGAGAAGCACATAAGGAATTAGTTCCCAGTCCCCAGGCTCCCAGGCAGCCTGGATGGCTGAAACCTGAGAGGCTTCCTGAACTTGGAGGAGAGGTCAGTCACCAAATGCCCCATTGTCCACTGAACACTAACCCACTGCAGCCCCAAAGGCTCAGGAACAAAGTCCTCTTCTAGCAGGACACTTTGCATTATTCAAAGAGCTTCCATAAACAGCTGCGTCTTCCTTTCATTCTATCAGTTGTGGGGTGTTTTTATTTTAATATTAAATATAAAACTAAAATTAAATATAAAACTAAAAAGTATGGAAACAGAAAATGCAGTAGAAATGGTTAATATGGGGTTTGATACCGGATGGGTTTGGGTTCTGTTTCTGTTTCCCAGTAGAATCACCTAACTAGTCAGCGCGGTGATGCAGGTGAGGTACCTGACGCATTCAATATTCGGCCCCTGTGAACAGACTGTGAGGTGGAATCCCTGGATCCCATTAAGCCGCGCCGCGCGCAAGAGCAGTGACGCTCACCCCGCAAAGATCCTCTTCTTCAGTCTCCACAGCTAAACCGCAGCCTGAATAAATATTTGTAGAACATGAATGGATAAAACCAAGGAAGCTCTAGCCCATTATGGCGCCAAGCAACCTTTCTCACCCCCCTGATTCGGAACCTAAAAGCTTCTGGAATAGCAGGTGGTCATGCTGTGACGAGTAATAAACCCGTAGAGCTGTCAAGCCTCCAGAACAGTGAGGTTTAAAGGCAAAGCCTTCCTGGAACACTGAGGAAAGCGAACTAAAGAGAGGCCGACTCTTGATGAATCCCACACACAGGCTGACGAGGTGAATGGCAGTCTCGTCAAATCGGCCCTTGGCAGAGGCACTCGGGGAGTTCTTATTTACCAGCCCCCGCAGACCCGTCTGTCTGTCCGCAGCAGCTCTGGCCTCTGATTGGGGAAGCCTGAGCCAGGCAACCAGGGGGTCCTGCAGATTGGAGTCAGTTTGCTCAACTGTCAGCTAGAGGGACGGGGATATTGAATTCATCAGTCATGCTGACAAGGGGTACGAGTGGGGGCAGGAGCTCCCAGCGTACTGAGGAAACCCGGACCATAGGGAAGCTGGAAAGAATAACGAGCTCGGTTTTGAGCAGGGTGACCCCTTGAGCCAGCTTAGCTGTTCACGGATTCTTGGGTTTTCTTTCAAATTGCACTAAATGATGAATGGAAAATGCTGGCCTTGGGTCTTCATTCAATTCTTCTTTTAAAAATCTGTGAACACTTATATGTCGTTTTTATGATTTTTTAAATATATTCTTTATGCCATGTATTCTGTTACTCTCTGGGAAAGGGGCAAGAAATTGGAATTTGTGTTCCACCTGTTTGGTGGCATGCTTGCGTGTGCAGCTACCATTTCATGCACTTCTCCAAGAGCGGACATGAATATTTCCCCAATTGTAGACAAGGAACGAGGAACAGAGAGGAGACTAGCACGCCAAGTCCTCTCACAAGACAGGGACAGAAGCAGGATTTCTATTGAAAGCTAGGCAACACTGGAGGGGAGTCCGCCTAAGTGCCACTCGCTGGACCTTGGCTCCAAAAAGCAGAAACAAAAAACTAGTTTGGCCCATTGTTCGCTTGTTGATAGGACTGAAAAACTTTTCATTGGTTATTTTAAGCTGGATTGTTTCCCTCTCTCTGCATGTTAGCTTGAGTCCTGTTAAGACATCTAGCGAACCCTGCAGGTCAGTTACCTTAGGTCCTTGGGGCCAGAAGGAGCACTAGTCTAGTGTGTCTCTTTAGGAGACCCTCACAAAGACTGCCCAGGACTGGTCCACATTAGTGACCATGAGGTTCCATGCGCTGGATTCTCAGAACCAGGAGCAACTTGGAGGTTCTTCTTTGTCCAATGGCAGTGTTGCCTCTATTTGGCCAGGAGGGAGAGGTGAGAAGGGAGGTTTTACAGTGGGGGCCGAGAACTGACCTAAGGGCCCTCCAGCTGTGATGCTTTGGGATTCTGAGGGTCAGAGTTTGTCTCCCCTTCTTCTGTTCCAGCCTGGCTCCCATGTCCAAAGACTGCATGTCACTATCAGGTTAATGATCCCTAATTACAGATGAGGAAGGGACTCTGAGTTCAAGCCATCAGTGGTTGTATCTTGTGGCAGCTAGTTTTGATGTCAACTTGACACAAGCTAGCATCATCTGAGAAGAGGAAACCTCAATTGAAAAATTGCCTCCATAAGCTCTGGCTTCAAGCAAGCTTGTTGGGTATTTTTCTTAATTGGTGGTTGATGTGGGATGGCCCAGCCCACTGTAAGTGGTGTCATTGCTGGGCTGGTGGTCCTGGGTTCTGTAAGAACGTAGCAGAACAAACCACGATGAGCAAACGATTAAGCAGCATCCCTCCATGGCCTGTGCATCAGCCCCTGCCTCCGGGTTCCTGTCCTGACTTCCTTCCATGATGAACAGTGATGTGTAAAAGTAAGCAAATGAACCCTTTCCTCCCAACGTGCTTTTGGTCACCATGCTTTACTGCAGCAACAGTAACTAGGACAAGTATTATCTCCGTTATCCTTGCTTTGTAGCAAACTCCCTACCTCTGTCCTATTTATCATTTCCTTCTCTGTACCTAAAGTACTGGAAAGCGATTCTGGTCTATAAGTTATTTTAGGCAGAGAGAGCAATGTAAGCCCAGGCATGGAAGATAGCAACAGCCTTGGCCTTAAAGACTACAGTTCAAGTCCCATGCCACCAACTTCCTAGCTGGTTAACAGATTTGTGTGACTTTGCAGGCACCGATACCTCTTAGCTTAGTTATATAATAGGGTGGTAGTACCTTCACCATCTGCCCTACAGAGTAACCATGAGAATCAAAGAAGATAATGAACATTATGTTCACAGATTTTAAAAGACTGTACACTGCCTTAGTTCATTTTCTGCTGTTGTCCCAAAATATTGGAGGTTGGGTTTCTGTTAAAGAACAAGATTTATTTTGTTCACCATTTGCGGGTTTAAGGGGTTAAGATCAAGTACCGTCAGGTGTCTGACCATTTGCCAGGCCTCGTGTTAGATACATGGAAATGGCAAGAGTGTGGACAGAATGTATCTAGTGAGACGGAACACCACCTCACAACACTCTCTAAGAGAGACTAACCAGGGTTTTGTGACAACCACGTCAGTCCCCATGAGTGAACACCTGCCATGACGCCCTGTCTTGTAAAGGTTCCACCGCTTCTCAGACTTTACCCAAAACAAGATCTCCAACACGTGAGCCATGGGGAGACAAACTCAACCCCTATCCTAGAAAGAGCATCTGCATTTCAAGAGTGGTGCTTTTTATCCTAGATGTTTGCTTCCATGCTGTCCCCCTTTAAATGAGAAAGGGACTCAGACACTCACTTTTCCTTTTTTTTTTTGTTTTTGTTGCTGTTTAAGTGGTAGGAAACCTGACACCTGTCAAGAAGCCCAGAGGTAGCTCTTGCTCAAGCTTCACTATGTAGTTCAACCAAAGTATTTCCAGATGACACCATGGAATGACACATCCCTAAACCCCCTCCTTATCTATACTTAATCTCTAGATATCCCAGGGGAAGGAGGTTAACACTTTGCTGATCTTACATCCAAGCAGTCTAGGATTTGCACGGACAGAGACAGATGTCAGCAGGGCGAAACCAACGAATGAATTTTGCCCGATCACTTAAGCCAGATGTGGATACACACCTCAGAGGGAAGAAAAGAGGGGGCAAAACATTTTGGCCTGTACTTGCTGTGCCACAGTCCACTCTGCTTTTCCAAGATCATCGACATGTCTCTTGAAATTTTTGTGAAATGCTATCTTCATGTCCTTGGGATTTGAGCATCCCTGAGTAACCATGTCCTTCTTTGGGAGCAAGACTTACTTACCAAATTCTTGTGCAACTGTTCTGGATCTAGAGGCTGTAGCATTGAATTTTCAAAATAACTGTGCTGTGTTTGCCATGCATTTCCAGCTTTTTGGATGTGCAAAGTGACCCTGAGAGAACCAAAGGTTGATTGTCCAAGCTCTCAACGTTAGCGTAACCAAAACTAGAACAAAGAAGTCGTGGAGGCAATCTCTGCGGAACACACATGTCATTCATAAAACCCCTTCTTTGAGGCTCTAACTGGAAGAAGCCCTGGAGGTTGGGATGGATGCAGATGACATCTAAGGGGGAGAGTGAGAAGGAGTTGGTTTTCAGAAACTGTGAACCATGTGATTCATGAATGTGCCCATTGGACAGATGTTCAATGGTGTGCAATAGGTGTCAGCCAGTGCTCTGGGTGTAGAAACAATGTTAATGATCCACTCCCCCAAAATGGAGGATACAGATCAGAAGGAAGCCTCTCCATATGGTTAAAAAATACATTGACCAAAGCTTGTGTAGGGTATTTGGGAACACAGAGAAGCTTGGGGAATGTAAAATGCAGCAAAGGAGAAGTCAGCAAGACTTCTGGAAGGAATTGTTACATGAAAAATCTTATGATTCAGGTGTGGTTTAGCCAGGTTCTAGGAAGTCGAGTCCAGAGGCCAATCAGAGCTGAAGGGTGTAACGCAGTAGGAAAACACAGGGAGTCCTAAAACAAGGGGTGAGATATTTTGACCTAAAAATGTCGTCAAATATTTTCATTATCTTAGTAGATAATCATGGAGACAAAGACTCAGAAACTCGCAGTGTTTTAATGTGAGGTAGTTTTCTTCTCTAGGTAGACTCTCTCTCTCGGTAGATGTTTGATATTCACGATGGATCCCAAAGAGATAGGAGGAGGAATCTTGTAGGGTTGACCAGTTAAAGCCAAAACCAAGAGACAATTCAAGTTAA
The DNA here is from genome assembly GCF_903992535.2 of Arvicola amphibius. Taxonomy (NCBI): domain Eukaryota; kingdom Metazoa; phylum Chordata; class Mammalia; order Rodentia; family Cricetidae; genus Arvicola; species Arvicola amphibius. Next base: position 42,628,373 of record NC_052052.2, read on the forward strand.
TAGTCATCCAGAATCATTTTAAATTTGGTAATACATCCTGCACACCATCTTTCCCCCAACCCCTACCTCATCTGGGGAAAATGTTGGCCTTGGAAGAAAAGAGGAGCTGAGATGAAGAAGGGCACTAAATTCCAAGTATCTGCCTGGTTACCTACTCGTCATGCGATTAATTATCTCAGCCTAGGTAGGTCCTTTGAAAACTCAGCTTCACTGAAGTAAAATTTGGAGACTAATAAATGCATAAAATTGATGGATTTTAACAAATGTAGATATAGGTATAGAGATAGAGATATATAGTTCTACAACCCTTGCCACGATGAAGTTATATTTCCATAACTTCAAGTTTACTTATGTCCCTTCCAAATCTAGCCTCTCCCTCCACACACCGTCTATACCACCTCAAACTTTACAACCACTGGCATCCCTTCCACCAGGACAAATGGGCTGATATGGAATATCTTCATAGTCTATTCTTGGAATGCTGTTAGGTCCTTCCATGTAGTTGAATACTTCACTCATTCATTCCTTTGCCGTGCTGATTAGATTCCACTGAATGAATGCACCAGAGTTTATCTGCTTACCTGTTGGAGGCGGACATCATGATATGTTATGGATATTAGTATTCATTAACATTTTATGTGGAGAGGTGACTGTTTTATTTTCCATAAAGACATGTGACTAGTATTTCCCACTTGCACGCACAATAAACATATGATTAACTTTGTAACAGATGGTCACAGCATTTTCCCGGGTGTTCCATTGAAAGGTCTTATCAGCAATCTACAGCGCTCTCCTTTACAGCTCCTTCACGTCTGACGTCAGTCCTTCCGATATTCACCGTTCTGAAGTCTGCAGTGAACTCTAAGCTTCACTTTACCTTTCCTCTAATTCCCAGTGATTTTGATTGAGTCTTTTGAACCACACACTGGGAAAACAACAGCAAATTATTCTTTACTCCTTGGAGAAGAACAGTCCATTACTTGGGCACAATGGCCAAATATTTATTCCTTTACTCCTCCAGTATCGTCACAAGGCGCCATGGTATAAATCGGAAACACAGGATGATCTGAGAAAAAAAGAAATCTTTGACTAGAACATGAGGATAAAGAAAAAATCACCCTGAGTCTCAGTGTGCTCCGGGCCTCTGATCTGTTTGCATAGCTGTTGACTCTAAGCTTTTACTTCTCCTTTTATTGAATTGGTAGTGATTGGATTGAATTGCACAACTTCTTTATTCTACATAAAAGACCTTTATGAAGAACATATCCCTTGGTAGGTTTTCTCATCATTTTTTAGCAATATTTACAGGGGAACAGAAATTTTAATGTTTAGAAAATTCAACTTATTACTTTTTCCTTTGAAGTCTCATGGTTTTGTGTCCTAAGAAGCCATCGCCTGTCATATTGTAAGGATTTTCTCTTGGTTTCTTCTCATTTTATAATTTTAGGTTTTACATTTGGGCTTTTTATTCATTTGGACTACTGACTGTGCATGGTATTATAAAGGAAAGATCAAGGTTAATTTTTCTCCACATGAGCACCCAATTAGCCCAACATTTGTTGAAAAGACTGTTATTTTTTTTTCTCTTGAATTACCTTGGCACCTTTACAAAACAGCGACTGACCATGGTCATTTCAGGACTCTGTACTTGGTTCCAATGAAATGTATGTCTTTCCTTATTCCCAAACCACACAACTCATTATATCATAAAATCATAGAAAGTCGTCCAATCTTGCTCATGAATCAAAAAAAGAAAAAGAAAAAGAAAGAAAGAAACATTTTGGCTATTCAAGAAGATCCCTTATACTTCTATATGTAATTTAAAGCTACCTTGTCAGACTCTACAAAGATTCTGCTGGTTTTCACTGAAGCTGCACTATAGCTATAGATGTACTGGAGAAAAATAATGTCTTAATAATTTGAAGTTTTTCATCCTATAAAGCTGGTATAATTTCCCACTTACTTAATAATATTGTGGTTTTATTGTCTCAGTTTCACACATATTTGTCTTGTCAATAAGAATATCATAATTTTAATATAATTATAAACATATTTATTTTTAATCATTTGAATTTTCAACTTTTATTTGATAGCATGTGAAAAATAATTATTTTAATGATCTTTATTTTGTGGCCATCCTTAAATTTATATTTTAGTTACTCTGTGAACTCCTTATCAACTTCCAAGATGATCATATACTGTATGAATACAGATAGTTGGATTTTTTACTGTATAATACATAGGTTATTTTTAAATTTCTTTTCATTGCTTTACTGCTTTGAGTATGAATTCCAATATAAAGCTGAATAGACATGACAAGGGCTGGTATTGACTTCTCGCAATCTTAGTAAAAATAAATCAGTCCCTTATTTTTACATATATTAACTATAATTCTTTTAAGATAAGCCTTGTCTTAGTTTGAAAATCTTTGCTTCCGCGGATCATTCTTAATAATCTTGGGAGGCGGGGAACCTGAGTTCTAATCTCCTGTTACTTAATCAGCTGTACAGCTTGTTACTTTCACCAGATGGCCCCTCATGGCCCCCAGCTGATCTCACAGCCAGATCTGGAGCCTTCACAGGCCTGGCTTCTACTGACACACTGCAATCATTACTTTTTTTTTTTTTTAACTTGGTCAAGGTGTAAGCTCTACACATTATGAAAATCTTTTCTTCCCTTCTTTCTGTAGCTCTGCCCTGAAAATTTCCACTTCTAACCTCAGTGCTGTTGGATCCCTTAGGGTCCTCCCTTACTGAGCCCACAGTACAGAAGCCATCCTCAGGTCAAATGCTAATGCCGCTTTGGGGCTCACCTTTGTTAAGTATTTTTCTGACTGACAAGCCTCTCTGCTGATGCAATAATACAAATCAAACTAGATTGGACCAAATTAAAAAAGGCCAGTGCTCCCAGGTGGCTCCCAGGAAAACATGGAGGGGGAAAGGAGAACCAGAAGAACCACGGAAAACTGGGAGAGCAAGTGCTCATACTCTGGAGGCAGTTTAAATAGCCTGTGAGAGTGGTCTTGACCCTCCCTGAGGAGGGATCACCATTTGGCAGGCTTCTTGACCTTCCTTTAGGAGGGGTTCACCTTTTAGTGGGCTTTCTTGGAGGTGGAGTCTGGACTGCAGCCACTCCCAGGAGGGGGGGCTTGGAACTTTCCACCAAACATTTCAGACTCCTGTATATATGGATGCCAGGGGGCTGGGGTAAAGTCCCCAACTAAACATTCCATACTGTTTGTATAAAGGGGTGTTAGGAAGATGATGCTTTCAACCAAACATTCCAGACTTTTTTGGGCTAAAGGGGCACCAGCTCAAGTCTGACTGCTTCCTGTGGGCATGAGGCAACATGGGAGAGGGGAAAGTTGGGAACTGGTGGGCTCACACTCAGGGAGAGGTGTGGCTGGCATGGCATCTGGTTTACTGTCATCCTGAAGACCTCAGGCAGCTGTTCCTTGAAGGAGATAAAAAGGCATGTGGCTAGGAGAAAAAAAATATATTGTTATTATTGGCCCTATGAATGGGGCTAGTCATGAGAAGGGTCATTAACTGCCGGAAAGAATGGGACAGAGAAGTGTCCTGGTTGTACAGGAGAGGCATGGGTGAATAAGTGAGACACAAGAGCAGATATGCCCTTTAAAACCAGATTTTGGTTGGTAGGTATCCTTTTGAGCCAGGAGAGTTGGTACCAATGGTAAAGTCCCAGGAGCTGGTGCAGGTGTTGGCATTGTCTGGAGGGCCTTTGTAAGTTGGTTTTGGCCCATTTATGCTTGAAAATGGATGGGATTAAAATAGACTCTGGAGACTGTTTTTTTTTTTTCCAGACCAGATTTTTTGATAAAGCAACGGAACTTTTTCAGGAACCTGTAGATAACTGTAAGATAACTGGAACAGGAATATTTTAGAAGACAATTAAAGGGAATTGGGAACTCTTGATCTCTGAAGATACACCTGAAACCTGTTAATCCTGGATTACGGAGCCTGTGAAAGAGGCACACCTGTGTGTATTTTTTGCAGGAAACTTAATAAAGTAATGAGTTATTAGTACCTTAAGTCATCAAACACCATTAGACAGATCTGGGAGGGATAAATGAACAAAAATGAGACAACTTTTTTAGCTACACAGGCAATCACAAGTCTCTCCATAGTCTTTGGAGAACACCGGCCTTAGAATCGATGCTTGCTGTTAGCTGCTGCGTCCAAGAGGCCCAAAGATTTTCCTGTGAGGGAAGATTTAGTCTACATGTCTTGGCAAGATGAGACAATCATTCACCCTGTGTAGTGTCCAGGAAGCTGATGAGGTGGAAGGCTGCTTTTGTTTTGTGGGTAGCTTTGCCATACCCAAAGGCAAGCCTTGAGGCAGAAGATCTTCTGTAACCATGCATCTTCTTGGAGGAGCCATAGGATGCTGCAAGAGCTGGCATGTCTCTGTGTTCGAAGCTCTTTTGTTAAATGCCATACTCTCAGATCTGAAAAGGCACTTGAGAATTGGGTACCATTACCTGTTTGTTACATTTAAACTAGACATATAAGTTAAATTTAGACATGTATTTTACCCAGTTAGTTACAGTTTACTAATGCTAGTAAATGTAAGAAGAAATATTTTAATAAGTTAAAGAATACTAGCACATGTGAGTTCTCTTATTAAAGATGGTGGTGAGGTCAAAATGGCAGCTACCCATGTGTGTATATTTTTTTAGAGCTGTTGTAATCTGGAGTTTTAAGTTTTATAGATCTTAAAATATGCACACATATACACAGAGAAATAAGACAAACATACTATGGAAAGAAATACACACAGACATAAAAGTATAGTGTGGTCACATTATTTTAACAGACAGACAAATAAAACTTTTTTTAGGAACCTGTGTCAGCGGGCCAACTTAAAAACCCTAGGTAGGCAGCAGAATCCAGGGAAGCACACAGGTGGACCAAATTAGCAGACTCAGCAAGTGAACAGAAACAAAGGATGGGACACCTATATAGTTTTAGAGTGGAAGGACAGGGGGGAAACGGATCCAGATCCATTGTAGAGAGTATTAGTGTGACTAGACTAATGCCAGGAATGGAGACAAACAATAAACAGCTAGAGAAACGGGCAGGGGAGTGGGGAGGGGAGTGAGGGAGGGGAGTAGGAGCAGAAGTACAGCATCCAGAAACCATGGGCTTTTGGGGCCTTGTTTGTTTTATGTTAGGTGTTAGATAGCCCAATTTAAAAGAAGTTTTAGTTAAAGGTAGCCTAAAGGCATTTGGAGATCAGGCCTCCAATTGCAAGTGACTATTTTTATAAATCTATGCCAAGTCTTGGGACTCAATGCCTACCACAATGTGTCCACTGTGATAAGACTCTTGAGTCAAAAACAGAGGGGCGGAAGAAATGTGCGTGCAGACGTCTCCACGCAATCTCACCTCAGCAAGGACTGCCTCACAGCTTGTGGGACCAGGTGCCTGGTATGGCCATGACTCCAACAGATGACCCGTCAAACAGACCCTAGCAGCATGTACTTGAGAAAGGGGAACTCACCCAGACAAAGCCGATCTTAGCCTGGCAGAGAGCATGGGCAAGAAGGGCATTTTTCAACATACAGCCCTAGGCCAGTGGGAAAAATAGCCCCCTCAGTGGGACCTCCAAATGTTAAGTATTTTTCTGACCTACAAGCCTCTCCACCAATGCAAAACCCAAATCAAACCAGATCAGACCAAATTAAAAATGCCCCAGGTTTAATGGATGCCAGGGCTACCAGATGGCCCCTGGAAAAACATGGAGAGGGGAAAGGAGAACCAGACCGACCAGAGAAAACTGGAGACCATGTGTTCATTCTCTGGGGGGCAGTTTAAATAGCCTGTGGGAGTTATCTTGAACCTCCCTGGGGAGGAGTCACCATTTGGCAGGCTTTCTTGGAGGCGGAGTCTGGACTGCAGCCACTCCCAGAGGAGGGAGCTTGGAACTTTCTACCAAACATTTCAGACTTCTTGTATATATGGATGCCAGGGGACTGGGGTGAAGCACCCAACTAAACTACCTGTATACAGTTTAGGTCTGAGGTTCTGTTTTTTGAGACCCTGCTCTGTACTGGCTGCACAGCGTGGGATAGCAGTTCTTCATGTCTCTTGTTCTGAATGCAGTTTGTTTACGAGAACATTAAGCTCCTTCCTGTATCCCTTCATCCAGGATGAAAGCAAGGGAGGGGTGTGGGGGGGGGGGCGTTCCACATTCCTCTCTTACTCTCTGGCTCACCTGCCTCAGTGTTTGGATGTCCTCTCACAAGTGCAATCCAGGACGCTAGAGCCCCTTCCAAGTTTCTTCCTTATCTAAGTCTCTGTTCAATAGCTCAGACTTCTGCCTGGGGCTGTTTTTTTCTCTTAAAAGAACATTCTACACTCCTGGTGTGTGTTGGGGGGGGGGGTCGGTTCATTTGTCTTATTTTATGGGTGGGGGGGGGTAATTTGCTGCTGTTTTGGTTTGTTGAGACACGATTTCACTCTTTAGCCCAGGGGAAAACCCACTAATAGCTAAGGTTGGCTTTGAACTCTCACAGCAATGCTCCTGCCTCAGCCTCTCTGGTGCCGGGGTTACCATTGTAAGCCATTAAATCCAATTTACACCATCTGTTTTGACTTTTCTGCTTCTAATTCATCATTTTGTCTCATACAATTGGATGTCATTTACTGTACTTTGATGTCACTGTTGACCCTAAGGGTAGATAGAAGTCACTCATTTCTACATGCTTAGATCTATAGAAGACTTTGTGCACCACTTATCTGACTGTCTGTGTATCTGTCTGTCTATCTATATATGTACCTATCATCTATTTCATTATTTATTTACTTATTTATTTTTAAGACAGGATCTCATGTTGCCTCATGGGCTGTTTTTATACTCACTATGTAACTGAAGATGACCTTCAACTCCTGAACATCCTGGTTCCACCTCCCAGATTCTGAGACCTCAGAACAGTACTATCCAACCAAGTTTCAGTTCTGAGGACTGAACCCGGGGCTTCATGCACACTAGGCTAGCATTTTACTAACTTAACCATGTCGCCAGCCTTATTTTATGTCTCAGCAACATTGACATTGCCGAGTCTTTTCTTCTCAAAATCCTCCTTGTTTGGAGAAGAGAGGACTCGGGTTTGTGTCTGGCTTAAAAGCACAGATTTTCAAACAGAGATTTTGTTCTGATCTAAACTCTGCCACTCACATAAGACCTTGGATTATTACATGGCTTCTTTGAATCTCGTTTTTCTCATTGATTAAAAGAACCCAACAGAGCATCTCTTTCAAAATATTGTGGAGAGGTAAAATGACATATATTCATAAGGCTCATCATTGAGGGCTGGTTACATGGAAGTCCCTTCATAAATGGTCTTCACAATAGTTAACTTTCTGCTAATTTCTAGGGTTTTATTTTTCTCTTGTCTTGACTGTTAAGTGACCTCCTTTTACAATTCCAAGTTCACTGACTATATAATGCTTCTGACTGTATCATTCCTATGTTCAAGCCTTCTTTATTATTTTAACTTTTAGACTATTACTAAAAACCAGAGTAAGTTGTGAGGCCATCTCTCCTGAGATGGCTCAGACAACAGGTTGTATGTTGTTCTAGCATGAGATTCTGAATTCAATCCCAGAGCTTTCATGAAAAATCAGGCATAGTGATATGTACTTATGATTGATGTGGGATTCCCCTCTGCAGGCTGTGAATATCATTGGTTAATAAAGGAACTGCTTTGGGCCTATAGCGGAGCTATAGGGAAACATAGCTAGGTGGAGAAAACTAAATGAAATGCTGGGAGAAAGGAGGCAGATTCAGAGAGAAGCCATGTAGCCCTGCTGGAGACAGATGCCAGAACTTCAGCCGGTAAGCCACAGTCATGTGGTGATACACAGATTACTAGAAATTGGTTAAATTAATATGTAAGAGTTAGCCATAAGAATCTGGAGCTAATGGGCCAAGCAGTGATTTAATTAATACAGTTTCTGTGTGATTATTTCAGGCTAAGTGGCCAGGAACAAACAAGCAGCCTCCTGCACCATATGATCCCAACACCAGAGAGATAAAGACAAGTGAATTCTGGGATTCGCTGGCAGCCACTCCAGACTAATCAGCAAATCTCAGGCCAGTGAAAGACCCTGTCTCAAGAAAACAAGGTGGCTGAGGAGCAATACTAGAGGTTGACCTCTAACCTCTACAAACACATATACTTACATGTGGAATATTCCTTTACATTGTGTTGCTCTGATTGGTTTAATAACGAAGCTGACTGGCTAGTGGCTAGGCATGAAATGTAGGTGAGGCAACCAAACTAAGGATGCTGGGATGAAGAAGGGCAGAGTCTCAGAAGTTGTCAGCCAGACACAGAGAAAACAGAACATGTACGAAATGGGGTAACAAGCCATGAGCCATGTGGTAGAACTTAGATAAGAAATATAGGTTAATTTAAATTACAAGAGCTACTAAGTAATAAGTCTGAGCTATTGGCCAAGCATTTATAATGAATATTGAGTCTCCATCTTGGTTTTTTGGGAACTGGTGGGCAGGAAAGAAAAGTTTGCCTATACTCATACATGTACATGATCATCTACACACAAAAATTAAAATAAAAAGCATAAGTATTTAAAAGTGTTGAGTATAACTATTCCACATTCTTGATGTTACATTTAAAAAAAGAAGGAAAAGGAGTGGGTGCCCTTTTCCCTTCTACACTTAGTCAGAAATGCACCATTCTGGTCTCTGGAACCCATGACACAACTGGGATCCTAGTCCTTCCTCTCCTTCTCCCAAACAACCACTGTTCTTATGTTTGTGTTTATCCTATCCTTACTTATTTTTTTAAAAGTTTTTCCCACATGTGTTTAGTTTTGCAAGCATATGAACTTCATATAAAAAGAATCGTACTGGATGTTCTCTTATACGACTTGGCTTTTTCCACTTACTTTTCTGTTCTTGAGGCTCATCCATGCTGCTGCATGAAGTTCTGCTTCATTAGGCTTTACTGCAGTATCTTTCCATTGTGTGAATATTCCACAGCTGATTTAGCCTCTCTAGTCTGGATGGCTAGGTGAGTTTGCTTCCAGGTTTTGCTAGTGTCGCCACGTTGCTTGAGTGTCTTCTGTGTGACTTCTCCGATGACTTCTAATATATGCCTGGGGCCAGCATTTCTGGGTGAAAGGATTTGCACATCTTTACCAGGTAACCGAAAATTATTTCTCAAAATAATTGCGTCTGTTTCTACTTCATGCCCCTTGCATAAAAATATCCACTTTAATAGCCTCCCCCACACTTCATAACCTGATTTATTTTTTGCTCCACCTAAAGGATAGCAGGTGACCATCAGTTCTGAGCAGATGACCACTGAATGCTTATCCTTGTTTCTGATCTGCCACCTAAGGTCCAGATCCACATAATCAGTGCCTTGCTTAATAATTCTTCCTGGTTCTCCTTAGGAAGCAGAAGTAACATGCGGCTCACTGAGCATACCTTTTCCTATGAACTGTATACCATCTTTTGCCTATCATCAATCAAGACAGCAGAAGACAGAGGACCGACCGCCTTGCGTTTCTTCTTTTCCCCTTTGCTCCCCAGTTGACTGATCCTCAAACTCTGATGGTTCTACTTCCCCAGCGCCTCAGACAATCTGTTCCCTTTATCCACACACTTCTGATATTTTAATGCTCCTCTTCTAGAGCTTGTATCACAACTCCATATCATCACTCCATGATGTTTAAGCCTTGCATGTTGCTTGGATAGTCACGTGTAGACAGACATGGCTTGTGTCTTTGTCCTGGTGGACAGCCTGGGTGAGCTTGCCTATTCTTCCTGACAGGCTAACTGGCAGTACTACATTGATGGCAACTCTACCAGCCTTGATGCTTGAGTGAGAAGAACACAGAGCATCCACCGTCAACATGAAGCCTACGCGAAGGGAAGCTCTGCTCTGTCAAGTCTTTGGAACTAGCTACAGCATTAGGTCGACTGTTCCGACAAACACCCCCTCCCGTCCATAGTCACGGCTATTGAACACAGGCAAGCAGAAAAGACCCAGGAACTTTCCAGTTCCCTTGGAGTTCATCACTATGGAATCTGATTGTTTTTTTCTTCTCCTTTGCAGCTTCCTGAATAAACTCTTATGTTGGCATAGAAATAATAGCATTTGAATCCTCAACTGCAGGGTAGGCTGAGTTCTTTCCAGATGGCATTAGCTGAGGCTTTGGCACTTTCTTCCAGAACACAGACATTCTCTATCTGCACAAAAGTCAGCTGGTATCTTCTTTCCAAAGCCATCAAGTCCCAGAATAGCAGTGCCTCTGAGAAGGCTGATGTCTTCCTGGCACGGCCCAGTGTCCGCTTTCAAGGGCACCACTATTTCACATCCAACTGCCAGGGCAACATAAGTGCCGTGTCTCTAACGCTCCAAGACCTACAGAAGTTTGCTTGGAAGGAACCAATCAAGCTGATGCCATGCTATGACACTAACAGGGTGAACGGAAATTAGCTCTGGTTGAGCACCTTCAAGTGCCAGGCATTTCGTGGATACTGCCTTTTTTCATCTTCAGAACCATCTTCTATGTGGGATATTATTAGTCCAGCTGACAAGCCATTCCAAGAAAATAAATTCAAGCTGAATAAGTGGCTGACCAAGGTCACAGTAGAGATCCTGATTTAACCCCAGAGCTTAGAACGTCCTATAAGGCATTTTTTGACTTTGCCATGTATTTTTTTTTTTTATTTTTCTAGACAGGGTTTCTCTGTGAAACAGTTCTGGAAACTCATTCTGTAGACCAGGCTGGCCTTGAACTCACAGAGATCAGCCTGTCTCGGCCTCCCAAGTGTTGATATTAAAGGTGTGTTTCACCATCTCCCAGCCCTTGTATTCTTAACTGCTTCATTTCCCTTTGTTTTAAAAAATGTAGACAACTGAGTTCTCTGGATCTAGACTCAACTGTCTAACAAATATTGTCTCCTACTTACTCAGTGTGAACAGCAGTACTGAAGAGAGGAAAGACAGAATAGAATAAATAAGGCAATAAACACCTGCCCTCAAAGGGCGCCTGTGGTATAGAGCGGTACACAGTGCTAGGCAGGCAGCTTAATTACACTGGAGGGTGATTAATGCATCTGTTCACTTATTTCCCAAACACTAAGAGCTCAGGATTTGGAGCTACGGACACAGACCCTGGCTTCCAGGAGCTCACAGTCCAGCTGCAGGAGAAAACAAGGGGCGTCTATCAAGCAAAGGCCTCTGGGAGAATGTGTCCAGTTCCTTCTGCTGAGTCAACAAAGACGTCACACCTGGCTGCATCTGGACATGACTTTTGAAAGAGCACCGTGTGACAAACAGAGAAAGAGCATTTCCAGCCTCATCCACGTGAGCAAAGGCCAAAAGGGCTGGGATGTGAATTTTGCCCTGAGGTAGGGACGAGGCAGCTGGTCTTAAAGGATGACTAACAACAGCTGGGATGATGGGTGGAAAGGCAGCACACGCCAGGGGACCAAGGTTTCTTGGAGTAACCGGACAAGCAGAGCCTGCCCAGGGCAATGGCTAGAAAATAAAGGGCAGGCTACATCTAAAGCAACAAAGACTGAAATAGCTCTTATGAGCAATAGTCAGCTTATATGTTTACACACACACACACTAAAAATAACTAAAACAGTTTAGTAATGGTAAGTCTTTGGTGTTAACTATTGTAGTTTGGGTCCTGTAACAAACACCACAGTTGGGGTGGCTTATTAGCAATGAATTTCTCATAGATTTGGAGGCTAGAAGTCCGAGGCGAAGGTACTGGCGGAGAGCTCGCTTTCTCGTTCATAAAAAGCCCCTTCTTTGCTGTGTCACCACATGGTGAAGAGACAGAGGGAGTGAGAGGGGACAGACAGTTCCTGTCTCTTGTGATGACAGCACTAACCGCATACACACAATCCTAATTACTTCTCAAAGGCCGTACTTCCCAGGACCAAGTCCGTGGAGGCTAGGGGTTCAATGGGGACCTTGAAGAGATACAGTATTGCATCTATATGAATGAAGTTCATTTTAAAAGGCATTATACGTAATAAATGACATGACCACATTTGCCATCTAGAAAGTTCACTAAGGCAGGCATATGGGATGTCACTAATGAAGCCCTAGTAATGGTAACTGACAGCTACCACTGACAGTGACTTCTCCCATAAGGTCGGGGGTCCTACTCTGCCTCAGCAGCTCAACTCTGCCTGTCTGTCTCTCACACTTAGTTCACCTTCTGGGAATAGTCTGAGGATGAGCTGGTTTCTCACACCATATTAGGAGTTTCTTGAGGCTGGTGGTTGTATTTATCTCTGTCCTTGGCATTGCCTCAAAGAAATTGTACACTAAGTGGAGAGAAAGAAAGAGACCCATGCCACTGACCTGCACTGCACAGCGGGAGGACTTCCTTTTGGTATATTCCATGTTTGAATGTCTTACCACTGTAGCCTTACCTGGTCTCAGGCTTATGACATCATATTTCAAGAGTTCTTGCTGAGACCGTGGGTAGAAAGCTTGGTGCCCACGTGCTCCTGGCTTCCCAGAACCATCCACATCCCAGCTTCCAGATTCTTGGCCCTCGCCTTGAAACTGATGACAAACGAAATTTGCAAGTCCATCTAGGAAATTACCTCAACACTCAAGCCATTTCCTTGGCGCCATTTGCATTTCTCAAGGCTAGAGAAGCCCAGCCGAGTTCCATTTTTTTTCTCCACAGCCCCTGGGCTGCTGGTAAATCATTCTCACCCACAGAGATGAATGGCAGATGATGTCACAGCCCAGTGCTTGCAAGCTCTTGCTGCTCCAGCTCTCCCTTTGAGTTTAACTTACACGACTGACTGAGGTTTCTCTGACCACGGCTCTTTCTTCAATGCTAACATGTCAGAGCATGGCGCCTCCTCTCTACCCCTTGAGACCAGGCACACTGATTTTTCAGCTTCATGATGTTGGGCTGCACTCCCTGCAAACCCATCCAGGTGGATCCCTTGGCTGTCCAATAATTGAAGCACATTTTACAGAGCTCTCACGTGGTGCTAGGGTGGGGAAAGCCCACGTCCTGTCCTGGACGGGGCAGGGCATCACACTAGCTCCCAGATGAAACAGTAGGCTGCGATCTGCTTCCTTCACATCAGTAGGTAAAGAATAATGTCATGCAAGGATGGCAGCTCCTGCCTGTGATGCCAGCACTCAGAGGCTGAGACAGGAGGATAATGCATTCAAACTTGGCTATAGAACAAAGCTATGTCTCAGCAAGATTATATACAGGTCATTCGCATGCATATATTACACATGCCTATATACATCTAGTCTCTGTGTGCCATATATGCATATATACATATGTGTATATATATACATATTATACAAGTGTGTGTTTACCACAGTTGCTTGCTATGGACATGGTGTTATTGGCTTTAAGTATTTTCACAATTCCTTCAGTTCTCACCAAATCGCCCTAAAGTACAAACTTGTGCAAGTCGCCTCAGACGAGGAAACTGGAGTGCAGACAGTTAAGCAATGTGCTCATGTTAATTAACAGCTGAGCAAAGTTCTGAAGCAGACGGAATACACCGCAAGGCTCTGTCACTAACCCCTGTGCTACAACTGCAAACCTGTTAACAATAAAACCCTTCCCAGAAGGGAAGCTCCATGGAAGCCTTGGGGTGCAGGCAGAAATACTTGGTTTCCTCGCTTTTTGGGGGGATGCCATAGTCTGAGCCTAAGACCTTATACATATTAGGAAAGTATTCTACTACTGAAGTACATCCCCAACCTTGGCAGAAACGCTTCCAATTCATCCTTTGAGATGGGGTTTTGTAGGCTATTCACACACAAAGAAAGGCAAATAATGTGGTTTGATTGGAACAAAGGTGTGTTTGTCTTCTGCTCGAGAAACTGTCATTCAGAAGGGACACACTCTAGAGGGGGTGTGGAATCTAACTGGTAGAAGGCACAGGTACACAGATGCTGCCTGTGGAAATGGAATCATTTGTCCCCTCTTCCGTCAGCATGGCCTAGGTCTATGTGCTGGCGAGGGGACAATAACTCTGGGATGCCAGAGGGGTGGCTTGCTTCCCTGAATGATGCTGGAACCTGAGCATCATCCTCTCCATGTGATGTCACCTTTAGTACGCATAGCCCCATATAAAAGCTCTAAGGCCCCATTTTTGTTGTCTACTGTTAGAAATGAGAGCACCGGAAAGTCAGCAGGAAGACTCAAAACCAAGGTGTCTTGAGGTAGGAGCAGAAAGCATGTGAAGACCCATATCTGGAGCTGACGCTCTCTGTGGGTGAAAACCTCAGTCAGCCTGTTGGTCACAACACCTACATGAAGCCATCCCATGTGACTTGCCTGGGCTTCTTCACAGTTTGGTGACCAGGTTCCAAGAATTACTATCCCAGGAGAACCAGACGGGAGCTCCCCTGCCTTTGATGGCCTGGCCTCTGAAGTCGAGAAGGATGAATTATAGTCTAGGCATAGGGTCAAGGGAAGGGAACTAGACCATCTCAGTTGGAATTGTAAATGTCAAGGTTGTGTAGAAGAGAGCGCTGTGGCTTGCTGTCTCATGGTGCCTCATATTCGGCTTTCAGACAGCTTGCCACAGAAACCAGTCATCTTGCTAGGGAGCATGTGACAGACAATAGGAATAATCCTAGCCCCTTCACATTTCTGAGTCATTTCACTACAGATTCTGTGCCCTAGGAGATTTAAAAGGAAAAAATATCCCCTGATCTACTCTTTTTAAAACTTTTATTTTTTTTGAAAATTTCATACAATTTATTGTGGTCATATTCTTTCCCCTCCCCCACTTCCTCTTATACACCCCCCAACACACACAAACCCAACTTCAAGTCTTTCTCTCTCTTAAAAAAAATTAAAAACAAAACAAAAAGTGTGCATGCACACACAAACACACATACACAAAATAAACTCCTTTTGTGTGACCAACTACTCCTGAGTATGAGGCCTGCCCTGGAGTACGGTGGAGATATCCAGTATCATCCACTGAAGAACACTGGCCCCTGCCCCCTGAGATTATCAATTGCAAATAGCTTCTTGATTATTGATGGGTCTTTGCAACTACTTTCTGTTCTCCATACTAGGATTTTGTCCAGCTTGAGCTTGCTAGGGGCTTGGGCATGCTGTCACAGTCTCCATGAGTTCATATGTGTATCAGCTCTGTTGTGTCTGAAAAATACTATTTCCTTTAAGTTAACCACCACTTCAGGCTTTTTTTGCCTTCTCTTCTAAACAGATCCCTGAGCCTTGGAGCTATGTAATAAGACCCTGGCACTGATGAAAATAAATTAAATTAAACTGGTAAGTGATCACAAAACCAACTGTTTCTCAAGTCCTTCCTCAGTACTTTCAGGCCAAGTCTCCCCCTGCTTTGCTTGCTTCCTGGGATCATGGTTGTAATGGTCTGTCCTGTCCCTTTCTTCCCAACCCAAAGAGGTAGCGGCTGCCATGGCTCCTATTCTCCCTGCCCCTTCTTGCCCCTCCTCCTCTCTGATTCTCTCTCTCTCTCTCTCTCTCTCTCTCTCTCTCTCTCTCTCTCTCTCTCTCTCTCTCTCTCTCTCTCTGCTCTGTCTCCTTTCCCCTTCCCTTCTATAACCCACTAAATAAATACCCACTTTCTCTACAAGGCGTGCCTATATGTCTCAGTCTCTCACCCACCATGTGGCTCCTGCCTAGGACTGCTAGCTCTCATGGCCCATGGGGCCACTCTGAGGCTCCCTGCCTGGGAATGGCTGCCTTCATGGCCCGCCATGGTCTCGGGACCTGCTGCCTGTTGCAGTCACTCAGGGAACAACACCGGTTTATCTAAACCATAACAACTGTAAGGCTGAGTTTCTGTGTCAGTTAATACACCCTCCTCAGAGATGCCTGTTGGACTGCCCAGGTGAAGCTATGCCTGCCTTACAGTGCACTGTCTGCTCCTTTGTCCCTGGGGATTCCATCCCCTGTTTACTTGTTTATTTCTGGGTCTCATTCCACTCCCTCCCTCTGCATGACGAGAACCATCAGAACACAGACCCTGTTTCTGTTCTCTGGCACACAGCCTGGTGTCTGGCACATAAATCCATTAATATGTCCATTAAATAGTCACTGGGCGAGTAAGTGGAATATGGTGCCAAGTGCAAAAATGTGTTTGTTTCATGTTTGCAAGGTCCCAGGTAACGAAAATAAAGGGATTTATAGATATCTGGGTGAAATGCAAAAATTTTCCTGTCATTCTACTTCTTGAATATTTTCTTAACTTTTATTCATAAAAAAATTAGAGAAGAGTATTATCCAAGACTTTGCAAAAATCTAGAAAAGAAGTGACTACTTTTAAATTACTTTTCCACATGATTTCAAGTAGTTCAATATGCCTCATTGTAAATTCACTCATGAAATTATTTTCTTTATCATAAGCAAGCTAAAAATATGCAATGAGAATATATAATAAAACATAGCATATAATATTATATTATACTTTATTATATATTTATTGTTGTATATAAATATATGACATAATATTTATTTAAAGTACAAACGTATTTTATGATTTTTATATAAGGTATAATGTTTATAATATGTTTATTATATTTATACGAAATGTAAATGATTTATAACACCAGTTTATAACATCTATAATTATAATCTTTTCATGATTATAAATTTTATATAAATATATTTATAACATTTATGCAAAGAATAAAGATATATTATAAAAATGTAATAGTACCTTAAAATGTTTGATCTTTCCTTTACATATTTGATGTTTAGAAAATTCATTCCTGTGGGGGAAAAACAGCTACAATATACATCAAAACGATAAAGAAGTATGTAGTAAGAAAATATAAATATCAAAAGCAATGAAGTGGCTTATTTGAACGAGGCAAAGGCCGTCTGTTTGAAAAAACATCAAGTAGAAATAAAGTGAAAAATCAAAGAAATATAATAGAATTTTACCTTCATCTCCTTCATTCCCACTTCCTTGTTCTCCGAACAGTCAAAACCAGGAAACTTCTATGAAGTACATGACATAAATGCGTGACTTTCCATCTAAGAACGTTATGGATCACAGTGGCAAAGAAAAGGGGGCTGTCTTCTGACATATAACCCTGGAACCTTGTCCTTCCCATACTGCCCTGCCACACACTACCTTCTCACAGTGTACCTGACTGAGGCGCGTCGGGCTTGACCTAGCACCTAACATTTTTTTGTGGAACTTAAATTATACTCACCTCACACCAAAAAAAAAAAAAGGTCTGCTAAGAATCTTTTCAAAAACGGGTGCTTAATTTATATGAGACGGTGTCTAGACATTTATTTTCTGGAAATATTTAACTTGGATAAAACACGTGGCCCCCAAGATGAATGCAGGATTGAAATATTTTACTTGAAAATTTGTTCAAGGAAATGTCTGGTTGAGTGCAGTGGGCTTAAACATCAAAATATTTTCCTAGGATGGAAAGGTCATCCTGCTGGCTGTGCCCTGGAAGGCCGTCACATCTGAACACCTCTGGCTTCCTGGGCAGCCACTGCCTTGGTGCCTTTGTTATAGTTACATTTCTGTAATTATGGATGCATTTATCTAAGTCTGTATGTGATGACTATAGCCCATAGGCAGCTCCTAGGGTAGAAAGACAGGAAACAGAAATTCTGAAGATTGCCTGCAACTGGACTTTAAAATGAAAGCTTTGGCCTCAGTAACATAAGCCAAAGGAGAGGGCCATTTCTCTATAAATGACATAATTTAGTAACTTAGGTTTCATTGTCTGTACAGTGTGTTGGAACTAGTGAACTCAGCTATAGCGCTGTGGACGTGACCCAAGACAATACAAGTGAACGTGCCTCTATCCAAGTACCTGTTCACCAAAGCATGTTTGCTAGCCCATCTCAGAACAGCAGCAGCTTTGAATTGCTTTACCTGTGACACACGCTGAGAAATGAATCGCTCCACTTCACCCAGAACAAACATGTAGATGGCTCACTACGTATGTCCATCAAACAATCTTTTTAAGGGCCATGCACCCTACTATTTTCTATTCTGCCCACTTTGATTCTAAGTCACTTTTCAAATGCCGATGCGGCCACCATCTAAATTGATTTCAAGACTTGCGGATGGCTCATAACCCCCAGTACAGAGAACACAATGAGGCTAACTCTATGCTTGTGTATAAAGTGAATAGCGTGCAAACAGCTGAAGGCAGACAAAGGGTCACTGTCCTTCTGCCAGTGAATGGGAACACTCGCTCTGAGTGTCCAGCCTCAGCTGCCTGCTTGGACGCTCACATCACTGGGATCTGATAAAGCTGTGCTAGGAATGAGTGTAAAAGGTCCCGGGAAAGGCTAGAGGGCCATGGGGGAGGGCGGGCAGGAAGCTAGATGCTTATCTTTATCCGAGGAACAGGGAGACCAATTTTGTTCTCTTCAGAAAAGGGTTGGAAGAAACTTTTCTTTCAAAGGAGCCACCTTGGACAAGTAAACAAGGAGGAAGAATCTTACAGATGCCATGGGGGGGCGGGGACACTGAGAAAAAACCCAAGAGCTGGGTCTCAGTCTGCGGCAGCCACTCTGTCCGACAGCCTTGACCCATGTGATGTCTGATCTTGGTTGTTAATGTTCCACACCCGGCAAGAGGGCACCCCAGTTGAGGAACTGCCTCCATCAGACTGGCTCGTAGGCATGCCTACGAGGCACTTTCTTGTTGCTAATTGGTGAAGGAGGACTTAACCAACAGTGATCAGCACCACCACTGGCCAGGCGAGCCTGGACTGTCTAAGAAAGGTGGCTGCATAGAGCCTGGGAGTAAGTGAAGAAGCAGAGTTCCTTCTTAGTCTCTGCCTTCAGTTCCTGCTCCAGGATCCTGCTTGAGTTCCTGCCCCGCCTTCCTTCAACGATAGACAGACTGTGATAAACAAGGATGAGCCAAATAAACACACTTTGGTCCTCCATCTCAGTTTGGTAGGTCTTTTATCACAGCAAGAAAAACAAGCTAGGCCAACCCAGCAGCCCTTCCCCTGGGCTTCTGCTCTCTACCCGGCAAGCTGTGTGAACTTGGGTGAGGGTCTGCCCCTGGGAGTTACAATGTCAGGTGGTAATGTCGCCCGCCGCAACAACTGAGGTGCTGGTTAAACACGCTGATATACTGAAGCACATCAAGTGCCCAGCCTGAAGCTGGAGCTTGGGGCCTGGCACTTGCTAGATAAAGACAGAGCCTACTGCCTAGCACTTGCCACTACTGTGCCCATCTTCTTCATCTTGAAAAGTTCAAACAGAAGATCTTTAACAGCAAGGTTAAGTGATCCTATTATTTTCCCCAAACGCTTAGATTTTTGCTGACTGTTGGTATTTAACCCTATCTGTACACCTCTCAGTCTCTCTCCTCTTTCTCCCTCCCTCCCTCCCTCCCTCTGTTCCCCTCTCTCTCCACCACATACATATATATTTAAGAGCAATTTACCAACCAGGATGACACCTGTAACCCCAGCACTAAGGAGGAGGAGGCAGGAGGACTGAGAGCTGAAAATGTTGCCGCTAAGAAAAAAAGGAGAAGGAAGAACGCTGTACTCAGCTCTATGATCTTCAAATCATCCTGCCACACGGCTCGAGCAAAGGACAACAGGGGGCTACTCTCTTCTACTCAAAACAAGAGAAACTGTCTTCCGTTGAGAGCACCATGGGACAGTTCTGCTGTCTGGATCTTCCCTCATTTCTATGTTCATGACCCTTCATTTGAGTGGAAAATGCAGATATATCGAGGGACAAAAGTCATTCCTTAATGGTAAGTCGCATAAACACTGCAGAGGTTTTCATATGTCGCTCGCTGGGGATGGATCATCCGACTTGCCCCAAAGTAGGAATTCCAGAGAAAAGGAGTTTATGGTTCTGCCCCGATCTGGCTTTGGTGGGCTTCACCAGAAAGCTTAGGGGTCAGTTCTTGGACAAAGAAGCTGGCATTTGCTTGCAGAGAACTGCTCTGCTATGTGCTGCAGGATGAAGAATAAAACATATCGCCGAAGTAGGCAGAAGCAACTAGAAAAGCCTTGTTGCTGCAACACTCATTACAGAGTAAACACCAAACATCAGATAGAGCCAGTCCCACTGGTCCCTCAGATACATCCCATCGTGTTCCTCCCTATGACATACTCAGAGGCAATAGGCATCCAAGCCCAGAGTTAGGTGAGCTGCCTAAAGCTACACAGATACCGACTAATAGAGCTGGGATTAGTTTAACCTATCTAAGGCCACTTTCCACGCTCTGTCACAAGCTCACACCTATAAGCTTGATATAAACATGGGAGTAAAGAAACCAGCTCTGTCTCCAAAGGACCTCAGCCTTGCATCCCTCCTGATTCTGTTTGTCTCCTTCCTCGACTCCGCCCCACCATAGCTCAGACCATTCCCTAAGGAAAAGCCCCTTTAACTTCCTTTTTCACCTGCCTAGCCCTGGGTCAGCTCAACACAGAGCCATGGGCAGAACAGCAAAGGGCAAGACCCAGCAGCCGCGTGCGACGTCCCCCTTTCTTGCTGCCACCGTGGGCTCAATGAGGGTCAAGTTAGACTCGGTGCAGGGAAGACCTTCTCGGCTGGTTAGGTGTCGGTGTTGTGAGACACCCAAACACATGAAAAGGTTCAAGGGCAGATTAGCAAACTCTCTGAGCCCAGCGCCTGGAAGCGCCTGGATCTGAAGGCGGTCATGGTTTACAGCATTTGTTTCTGCTCCTGTTGCTGTTGCTTCTGCCGCCACTGCTGCTGTTTTCAAATATCCTGTTGGGGATTAGACACTCTCCTTGGAAGCATTCTAAGCTGTCCTGTGTCCAGGAGTGGGGTGGGGGGGCAATCATTCACCCTGATCAGACCCATGAAAAAGGATGGAGGTGGAGTCATTTTAAATACATGGCATTGTTGTGCATGGCTTTTTTTTTTAAATGTCCATACATGATACCCTGCCGGCGCCTCTCCTGTCTCGTGTATTTAACAGAGAGGATGTTGCTGGGATTCATCCATGATACTAAACAGAGCTCTCATTTGCTCCTTCCAATTGCCGTTTCAAGTTTCATCTCCAAATGACCCATTCGTTTATTTACCCATACTTCTAAAACTGTGATCCGAATCTACAATCTCCTAAGAGATGGGTTTCTGGGCATGCCTGTGGGGGAGTCTCTTGGCTACATGAATTGTTGCAGGGAGACTTATCCCCGGAACCCTGAACTGTAGAAAATGGGAGAAAGTGAGCTAAGGAGTATTGACTTACTGCTGCTCTCAGCTTCCTGGATATGGACGCAATGTGACCAGCCAGCCTTCTGCTCCTGCCGCCCTGCCGTCCCTGTCTGCTGCCATGTCTTTCTGGCCACAACGGACTGACTATATCCTTCTAAAACAGCGGGCTAAATTAACCTTCTTTCTCTTAAGCTGTTTCTGTCAAAGTATTAACACAGCAACTAAGACACACGCAATGTGAAAGGGATCCCTAGGCCAGAGTCCTTTCTCCCAGTGCACCTCTCCCTCCTGGTTAGGCACTGCCAATTGTTCCCTCAAACTGACTTTGTCACTTTGTATGATGGCTCCTGTTTCTCCTCATCCTCACCATCAGTTGGGTCCGTCATGTCTTTCCATGTGATGGACATCATATGGACAGACATGGTATGTTCTTGTTTTCACCGGAGTCCCCCCACTGGCTAGTAATGACAAACATCTTTTCATGTGGTTACTGGCTGTTTGGATGGCCTGTGCTCATAATCTGTCAGCCTTTCCAGGGTTGTTTGTCTTCTTCTTATTGACATACATGAATTATTTATACATACTGGATAATAATAATCTCTTAAAACTCAAACGTAAATATTAGGACAAGTCTTGCAAACTTCAAAGCAGTTTAAAAAGAGAAACCTTGGGGGTTTACCGGTGTTTCACCTACTCTTACATATGTCTTATCACCTAAACCAGAGCCTCCCTCCTCCCCCGGATGGAGAATGTGGCTTCCTTGTGTTTATTTATCCAGGGTAAGTGTTAATAGGAAGCAGCCTGGAATTATAGGGAAAATTATGGCTTTGAGAATAGAAACGGGGAAATTCTGCCTGTCCTCTGAGGAGCCTGGGGAGCTTGCTCAGTTGCTTCACCTTCCCAAGGTAGTGTGAGGAACCCCCTAAGATACTGCAGGTGAAAGTCCTTGATAAGGGGCATAGTGGATGCCAGATTTTCAATGGATATTAGTCGCACAGACATACTGGTAGGTATTGGGGGGGGGGCAATTTTGAGCAATTGTGTAATAGCTTCCATCTCTTGGGCTCTCGGGGCTGTTCTCAATGAACAGTCCTTCTCTATTGCAGCTGAGCCCCGTGTACCGATGAAGAATCTAGGAGGGATCTGGAGAGAGGTTCAGCTTGTGAATGACGGCACTGAGGTATATTCATTGACCTGTCTCAAGCTTGTCCCTGAAATGTACCCATTATTAAGTAACGCTTGTTAAAACTGTCCTTTGGGCCAGGTCCCCCTCTGCACTGGTCTACGGTGGTGAAGGAGATGAAAGCAGTTCCTACCTCCAAAGGTCTTGCACCCCCCCAGATTTACCAAAACAGGAAGCAAACGGACAAGTAAATTGTGGTTAAGTTTCACAACTCGTGTCTGGCTCAGACTGAGACTGTTATGTACCACGAGGAAGGAACAGGAGACAACACTTGTGGATTCCAAAGACTTTATTAATTTACCACATAAGCAGGCCATTGATAGATCAGGGTTTCAGGATAAGGTCTCGGGAGCCTTGTTTCTCCTGACAGCCCCTAGCAGGGGCAGAAATGGGATTTGTAAGCACAAAAATCACACACATTTGTTGCCAAGTTACACTTAATATTTTCACCAATCAGGATTTGGAGATTAGGAGCTTCCTTAAGTGTTCCACCATTGTCAGTCGATACAAAATGCAAGCCTTTCCATCCATCCAGATTCACTTGTTTTTGTTCGTTTTGTTGTTAGGAACAGCCATAATGTTTCTAGAGACCTAGAGATGCATAAGGACCATTTCTACGGATTAGGGAGGAGCCATTGGAAAGTTCGCAACTCCCCTAGGGCTTGGGACCATTTCACCATGAAGGCAAAATGGAATCCTAAACGCTAAAATGACAGTACCTAGGCCACGGTGCTTTCGCTTTCTCCCTTCAAGACAGCATAAGCCTTGTGTCATAAGGCAAAGAACTTGGGGGTCGGGGCTTGCAGTGTGGAGATCATGGGAGCCTTTTCCAAGATATGGTATTGAAGCCGAAATAGAAAGAGATGGGACAGAGCAAGCTGACACTTGAGGAGTCTGAGTGCTTCAAACAGGGTAACTAGAGGAAGATCCAATTCCAGTGTATAGCCAGAACCAAACTGAGGCAACTGTTCCAATTCCAGTGCACAGCCGGAACTGAACAACTGAGGCGCCCGCTTTTCCACTCCTTTCAGCCTAACTCAAGGGAAGGGAGGAAAACATCGTGAGTCCCAAACAGCTGGGAAAGCCATCCTTGTCAGCTGTCCCCACGTCATCCTGACTAAGCAGCAGCTAATAGGACAGCCTCCAGACTGGCTACTCTCCTACCAACTTCCCTTTCTTTCGCTGCCCCAGCTCTCATGTCCCCAAGCCTGTAGACTCAGCCAGAGGAGCTTATTTTCTCACATAAAATCTTTTCGCCCCAGCAGTCCCCACGCCATCTATAGGTGGGAACTCACAGGCCAATCTGTATGCATTAGCTGAGAACACCAGAGGACTGAACCAAGCCTGGAGGGGTGCCAGGTTTTCATTAAATCCCTTGTAAAGCGGCAGTACGCTTCTACAGGGCAGCATCTGCTGAGGAAGCCATCTGGGATCCATATCGTCGTGCTCCAACAAAACGCCAGCCGTGTGAAAAAAAAAAAAAAAACCTCCCCCCTCTGCTCCGCAGTGAACTGGAAAAGTAACATTAGTAATCACTTCTGCAGGCTCCATAATGACATAATGGGCACTGGATGCAGCCTTGAACCGAGCCTGGCAGTCCCCACCAACAAGCTGGGTGGATCCATATTGTCCCAAAGAATGTAGGTCACTACTCAGGCCCATCTCTCTACCCAAAAAATAACAGATACAGAATTTCCACTCTGAAACACGGAAAGAAAACAGATTGGATGAGTGTCTGCTGCTGCTGCTGCTGCTGCTGCTGCTGCTGCTGCTGCTGCTGCTGATCTTACAATCCGGGTATTGTGATGCTTTTCTTACAGATGGGGAACCTGAGACTAGAGGTTTGATAGCTGACCCACACAGGCAAGCCACAAACACAGGTGAGAGGCTCTACTGAAAATCAGACCTGCGTCTCCTGAAGTCCATAACCTGGCAGCATTCAACTGTCCCAAAAGATCTCCGAGAGTGATACACAAACCATATGCTCGGTAACATATACGTATATATGTAGGTATGTATGTATATATGTGTGTATGTATATATGTGTGTGTGCGTATACGTATATATAAATATATAATTATTCATTTATTTATTGCTAAGTATAATTTGAGAGTGCATTAAGCAAGACAGGACATACAAGATATCTCCCATACACAGATGCCTGGATCTAAGCAAAGCTACTAGTAAAGCAAGCCTCAGTTGGTTGAGCTAAAAGGAAGTCCCTTCCCTGCCTAATTCTTCTACCCTCTTCTCCAAAGCCCAGCTTACTTAAGTTAAAAACAAATACAGCCATGTAACCATATAACCTGTTCCTGATACCTGCCCCTACATCCCAAAACAGACGTTCCAGCCAGCGTTGCTGTCACGAAAGCATCTTCCAACATTGTGCTCCCTGTGTTGTCTTCTGCTGGAGAACATGAGCAGCCCTGTGAGAGCTAAATAAGACTTCTGTTTGGAACCTGCAGAATGTCCATAGTACCACATAGGACAAAGAAATGGAGTCTTTCTAAAGAGGGGAGCTTAGAGAAAATGGTGGCTCCTATGGATACACAAATCCCCAGGCAGAAAGTAATAGAAAAGAATATAATAGGAAAAGAAAAACCAATAACAACAAAGAAAGAAAGAAAGAAAGAAAGACAGACAGACAGACAGGAAGGAAGGAAGGAAGGAAGGAAGGAAGGAAGGAAGAAAGAAAGAAAGAAAGAAAGAAAGAAAGAAAGAAAGAAAGAAAGAAAGAGAAACCTGGCTGGGTACGGGCACACTCCTGAGCTGCCTAGCAATACTGCCTCAAGGAAAGAGGAGGGGAAGAAATAGGAGGAAAGAAAATAAATAAAAAATGTCTAAATTTTAGCGCCAGACAGGCTAAGGCGTTAATCTTGGCCTTGATCCCTCACCGTTGTGTGATGGCAATACATCTTGACCTGTCTGAACATCGTTCGGTGAGAACTAGACCTACTTGCTGTCTCATTGAGTTACCCGGGACAGTACAGGAGAGGACATTTCTGGAGTGAGGCACATGGCAGGCGACAGTGGAAATACACTTGCTCTCCTTGATTCTCACATGCATCTCGCACATGGCTGAAACTTCAAAGGTGTGTGTGTGTGTGTGTGTGTGTGTGTGTGTGTGTGTGTGTGTGTGTACACGAGTGTGTGAAAGGAACTGCTAGTTTTCTTTCAGAATGATAGCTTTTGATCTTTCAGATACTGGATCATCCGAATGTCTGACTCTCAGCAACTTCTCTTCATTTCTTATACAAACACCCACTAATGATTTTCCTGACATTGAAGCCCAAGGGCACCTGGACAAGGGAAGGCAAGTGATTAAATCACTTTGTGGTACTCTCCCTTCTGCTATGAACAGCTGGGTTGGCCAAAGGTTCCATTTTGAAAAGAAAAAGAGGTAAGGGTGAAAAGGCTGAGAGCAAAGGAAAACCACGTCGTGAGTGCTTTAGGCTTGACTGGGATTCACACAACATGCCCCTTGCTCACACATCCATAGTATAGTCTATATAGAATGACCCCAGTTGGAATTCTTCTGGCTTGAATGCTCGAGCGAATTGCTCATCACCTCTGAATTTGAGAGTCCTGGTTTGGCAGGGGAGACTAGAGATAGTAATAACTATATGTGCCTCATGATTAGGGGACTACAAATTAAATCCATGTAGCTACTCGGCTCATTGCCTACCCGAGAGCAGGTGCTTACTAAGCCTTGCTTAAAAAAAAAATGCATCCACAGCAACCATGTAAGTAGAACCACTGAGACACTCTCCTAGATGAGGAAACAGAGATACAAGGGGAAAAACATCACATTTGAGCTCCAACAGCCTGGCTTGCTCTGCTAGGATCCACACATGGATTTACTTGACGGCAAAGCCATTCTCCTTCCAACACACACAGTGCTGCCACGCCACAGAGAGAAGGAATGGAGGTTTGAAAGCATTTTGCTTCCATCTGGGTTGCTTCCTCTCTTCTGGCTTGTGTGTTCTTGCCCTGTAGTGCTGGCAGAAACATCTGGTTTGTTGCCAGGCTCCCCCACCCTACCCTTGTTGCCAGCTGAGGCTCCTGCCCAGCCCAGAAAGGCAGCTGGACAACCACATCCCCTCCCCTCCCCTCCACTTACCTTTGAAGTGTGCCTGTCATTCCGACCAGTTCTTACTTCAGCTACAAGTTCCAGGCTCCTAGGCTACCTTGACCCTTGGGTGCCCTATGCATCCGTGTAGCCATTAAATAAGGAGCTTCATTTACTAAATGCCTACCCTGTGTCGATCATATACTAGACCGAGGAAATAGAAAGGGTAAAACTTAGACTTCGAACCCATGGAAAAGGAGAAAACCCAGTGCAGCTCAGGTGAAGAGTCATCATGTCCCCCCCACCTTGTGCCAGATCTTATGGTAGACACGGACAAGGGCAGAAAGGTGCAGAGACAGCAGGATGGCGGTCCTCTGG